>NW_016807094.1:2924155-2928307 GCF_001698545.2 Rhinopithecus bieti
TGGCTAACACGGTGAAACCCCGTCTCTACTAAAAAATACAAAAAAATTAGCTGGGCGTGGGGGCGGGCGCCTGTGGTCCCAGTTACTCTAGAGGCTGAGGCAGGAGAATGGTGTGAACCTGGGAGGCCAGCTTGCAGTGAGCCGAGATCGCACCACTGCACTCCAGCCTGGGGGACAGAGAGAGACTCCGTCTCAAAAAAAAAAAAAAAAAAAAAAAAAAAAAAAAAATCCCACGGATGTTCCCGCAGTGCTCACGCTTAAACGCCTTTGAGGCTCTGGGTTACTTTGGGGCTCCCAAAGCCTTGACGGCCAGGCACTGCTTCTGCTGCTGCACTTACCCCACTTCAACTCCTCCCAGTCCCAAAATCCCGCGGCGCAGTCCATTTAGGGAACTGCACCTGTTTTCCGTTTGTTTTGTTTTTTCCTGAAAACGGCTGACCCAAAGGAAGGTTCATAAAACCCTCGAATCGCTGCGTTTGCAGAGAAACAAACACGAAATGTAGCTAAACAGGGACTGAGCAAAGCGTCCGTGAAACATGCAGATCCATAGGGATGGGGGCGATGGGCTTCGGCGCTGAACAGGAGTGACCCTGGGGTGGCTGCACGTCGCAGATGGCTAGGTCACTCCTCTCATTTCTTCAGGGACAAAGAAGCACTACACTGTGAGTCTGCTGTTATCACTCCCAGCATCCAGTCAGGAGCAAGCCAAATGACCAATGAGCAACACAGTTCATCCTACTTGAGCACCTCTGCTTCCAGATTCTGGGATATATCACATGCTGAGAACAACTTAATTATCTATGCACATGTATGT
The DNA here is from genome assembly GCF_001698545.2 of Rhinopithecus bieti. Classification (NCBI taxonomy): domain Eukaryota; kingdom Metazoa; phylum Chordata; class Mammalia; order Primates; family Cercopithecidae; genus Rhinopithecus; species Rhinopithecus bieti. The sequence goes on from NW_016807094.1 coordinate 2,924,970, forward strand.
GTATGTGTGTATGCACGTGTATACACATATGTGTACAAACAGGCACATATACAGTATGTATACATAAATATAAATATAGTTAAATATATATTTATATTTATAAATGTGTATAGTTAAAGATTCAAATACACAACTGCCCATTTTCCCACTGATTTTGGAAACCATAACAGCTTTAGTAAATCTGTCCTTTAAGAAACAAGAACTTTGGCCAGGTGCAGTGGCTCACGCCTGTAATCCCAGCACTTAGGGGGGCCAAAGTGCGTTGATCGCTTGAGGTCAGGAGCTTGAGACCAGCCTGGCCAACATGATGAAACCCTGTCTCTACTAAAAATACAAAAATTAGACAAGCGCGGTGGTATACACCTGTACTCCCAGCTACTTGGGAGGCTAAGGGAGGAGAATCCTTAAACCTTGCAGGCAGAGGCTGCAGTGAGCAGAGATCGCACCACTGCACTCCAGCCTAGGAGACAGAGTGAGACTCTGTCAAAACAAAACAAAACAAAACAAAAAACCAGAAATGAGAACTTAAACCACCTGTGCCCCGCACCCCAAACAGTTCCCTGTGTAATTAAGGAGAGACTTTGCTCTTCCACTGTTTCCATTCACGTGACTGGCAAAGTCATTCCAGGAGACTCCAGCCCCGGTAAATGAAATGGGGCAAATTTCTCGTGGAAACCTCCAGAAAGATCCATCAGCTCTTCAATGGAAAGCAGCAACTCTGTGCCCTAAGATTCTTTGAATCTCTCACCTTATACCCCTTGTCTAGCTGTTCCCACCAAGCCTGGGCTGGTGTAACATGGTCCACACCCACTCCTCGACCCTTTGACCCCTCGACAGGGAATGTTCCACCTTATCCCAACTCCAATCTTCAGGGAGTTCCAACCTTGCCCTCCTGCCTCCCAGGCACTGCGTGACTTCGTTTATCACTGTGACTAATTAGCCAAATTTGTGTTGGTGTGTTAGGGATCTGGAGAGCCTATGCCTGCCAGTAACCAGTGCCAACTATACAGTGATAAACTACTCAGTAAAACTAACAAAGAAACTAAAACAGTGGCTATGTTCCTGGTTGTAAAAGTCTTCCAATCATGGGAACAAAATGTCTGCTGTAAAACAGTGAAGAATTCTACTTATAAAAAGACCGGGCACAGTGGCTCACACCTGTAATCCCAGCACTTTGGGAGGTCGAGATGGGCGGATCACCCAAGGTTAGGAGTTCGAGAACAGCCTGGCCAGCATGATGAAACCCCATCTCTACTAATAGTACAAAAATTAGCCAGGTGTGGTGGTGGGTGCCTGTAATCCCAGCTACTCAGGAGGCTGAGGCAGGAGAATCACTTGAACCCAGGAGGCGGAGGTTGTAGTGAGCCGAGATCGTGCCACTGCACTCCAGCCTGGGCAACAAGAGCAAAACTCCGTCTCAAAAAAAAAAAGAAAAAAAAAGAATTCTACTATAAAAAGAAAACGAGGGGTGGGGGGTGGTGCGGAAGCTACTTCCTTCTTTACCTACTCTGTCCTTCAAAAATCACCTGCAATCCCTTAGGCTAATGGCAGTTTGAAAATCGTTTTAATATCTGAGATGCTAAAAAAAAAGGGTCAGGAATTTCAAGATTCCTGCTCAAGGTGAGTTAGACCTTTTAGGTGATGAGGTCATCACAGGTGACAAGAGGTCACAGGCATGTGTGCGGTGAGTATGCTCGCCTCCTGGGAGTCACCCAGCCCTGTGTGTGAGAGGCATGTGGAAGGTGAAAGCACCTGTGCTCAGTGCCTGTGAGCCGGCTCGGCCTGGCATTTAACTGCTCACTGAAACACTGGTTCCTGGTCACCCCAGGCAGCACACTGGGAGGGACTGGACCTCACCCCCAAGGTGGACTGTGGGTGCTGGGGTGGGAGTGAGGATACCCACCTGCCCACAGGATAAGGAAGATGCACCAAGTCATGCAGGATGGACCATCTCAGCTCCAGGGACCCCTTAGATCAGAGCACAGCTTTGCCCCTCACTGTACCTGTAACTAATTCTGTAATCTCAGAAAAATTGCTCAGCTTCCCCGAGAATTAGTTGCTTTATCCATAAAATACGCATAATACATATTTCTGGGGCATGAAGGATTAAATTAACCAATGAATAAAGAGAGACTTGTGAACTACAAAGAGCTAGCCAAATCCAAGGTATATTTTCCAAGAAGTAGAGAATTCAGGCAACTTGCAAACCAGTCTAGAGCTGGACTGGGCTGGAAAGAGATATCCATACCTAGGGTTGCCATGTGTAGTTGTTCAGGTTGTATACTGCACAAATGTAGGGATGACTTTCACATTCGTAGTAATGAAGGATATGTATATTTAACATGACACTTTCCTGCAGATGCCTTAAAATGTCTATGGAAAGGATGATGTATTCATATTCATAAGAAAATATTGAACAAACTCATGGTGAAGTTATCTGTCCAGATCCTATTTTGTAAGATGAAAGAAACTAAACCTTAAGACTGAACTCTCTTCTACATGGGTTGTAACATTGAATCACAGTTCTGTATCTTAATTGTTCTTTGACTTACATATATGGCTGGAGGCCAGAAAAAAAACCATCAACTTTTAAAAATGCATCAATTAGATTGACCCAGAACAAAACTGTCAGTTGACTGTAGTGGGCCAAACCAGGTGCAATGTGTCTTACTAGAAATACAGAAATTTACAAACATTTGAACTGACATTTTAAAACTAGGAGACTTCACATAAGATTCAGCTTTCCAGCTTCTCTTTAAAATATGGGAGACCTGGCTCACTGGGCCACCTTTTAGAGGAGCAGGAAGGAGCTCCCCAGCCCTGCGGGCATCTGAGTGGCAGCCCTGCAGGGAACTGAAATACCATTGTCCTAAGCTGTTCCAGGAGGCACTGGGATCTGGTTAACCCCTGATGCCCAGCAGCGAGCTCCAGAGACCTGTCTCCCTGCAGGATGGAGGTCAGAAGCTGCCGCCAAGCACATGAACCACCTTGGCTTCCCTCTGTGCACCCTCTCCACTTCCTAACTTCCCTAGCTTGGAAACAATGAGGAAAAGGCTGGGTGCGGTGGCTCATGCCTGTAATCCCAGCACTTTGGGAGGCCGAGGTGGGCGGATCACCTGAGATCAGGAGTTCGAGACCAGCCTGACCAATATGGTGAAACTCCATTTTACTAAAATACAAAATTAGCTGCGTGTGGTGGTGGGTGCCTATAATCCCAGCTACTTGGGAGGCTGAGGCAGGAGAATCACTTGAACCCGGGAGACGGAGGTTGCAGTGAGCCAAGAACACGCCATTGTACTCCAGCCTGGGTGATGGAGAAAGACTCTGTCTCAAAAAAA
>NW_016807094.1:2929418-2931503 GCF_001698545.2 Rhinopithecus bieti
AAAAAAAAAAAAAAAAAAAAAAAAAAGAACTTGGCCTTGGACAGGTTCAACTTGAGGTGCTAATTAAACAGTGAAGTACAGGTGGAGTTGAGGGGATGGAGATGTGAACTTGGGGGTCGTCAGTAGGGAAGTGCTACTTAGAGCCGGGGCCCAGAGGAGATACCCAGGGAGGGAGGGTCAGCCGTGGACAGAGCTCTGGGGCTGCCCACGAGAGGCAGAGTGCGGGGGTTCCAGGAAAGATATGAATGACCAAGAAGCTGTGAAAACAATGTACGTCCACCTGAAAAAACTGCATGGCACAGACATGGAAGGAAAGGAATGAGGACAATATTAAAGTATTAAAATTCCATGTACTTCAGACAGTAACGAAAAATAAAAATAAACCCAGTGTTGCCAGGGATGTGAGAAATAAAAACATTATTTTGTGGCAGGAGGGGCACTGAAAATAGATTTAATGTTGTCGAGAGCAGGCACCAACTATGCGGCAGGAGTTATAAAACTCTATCTCCAGAAATATTCTCTGAGTGGGGAAGTGGAAAGTTCAAAAAGGAACGAATGATAACGGCCTTCTCAAAGCTCTGAAAGCGGTGCTGTCACACTGGGCAAAGGCAGACCTCATCTCAATACCCTGTAGCAGGGGACCCCTAACCACACAGAGGCTGGGTCTCAGCAGGTGGGCATCTCAGTCCGCAGGTGCAGGGGAGCCAGTGGCCTTCGGTCCCACAGCTCAGCGGAACTCTGGCTCCCAGCTCCCAAGCGACCTAGCTAGCCAAGGAAAAGCCAGAAAGACCCATGGGTCACTCTCTCCAGCTCCCACCTCCTTCTCCTGAGAAATAAAGTCCACAGCCAGCTCCAGTCTGCCAGAGGGAGAGAAAAGGGAAAAACAAAAGAAAAATATATAAATTAACATCCAAAAATAACTGGGCACATACAAAACCACTAATAATGTCACAGCATAAGACCAGACAGGATCATAGGCCAGGAACTTGCCTATAGTGTGACATTAAGCAAAATAACAGAATTAATAATAATAATAATAATAATAATAATGAAGTATGTGCTGTTGTAGATGGAGTGACTGACAACGCTGTTGCCCCAAAAGTTGAAAGTAATGACATAATTGCTTTCTCACCATAAAACTGCAAAGGCAGTTCACGCAGGATCAGAGCATAAGTATTCAAAGTCATGTTTAAAGGATAAAAATAGCTTAATGCCAGCGAGATCTTATCTTCATGGATCGAAAGTATGCATACAACTAAACACACAAACAAAACCAGAAGAATATACCACTGACAAGCAGGGTTGGCTGGCCACAGGAGTTTAGAAATGCCATCGTGGGGGTCAGTGCTGGCTGGGCCGGCTGTCAGTGAGGGAGAGGGGACCCAGATGGGAAGCAGGGGTCCCCTGACCAGGGTGGCTGTAACTGGAGACAGAAGCACCTCATATAAGGGACAGAATGCTCAAGGTTCTGGTCAGAACAATCATGTGTGTGTGTATGCATGTATGTGTGTGTGTGTGTGTGTGTGTGTGTGTGTGTGTGTGTGTTGGGGGTGTATATGTAATACCTCCAGTGATTCACAAATGTCATTCCATACAAGAGTTATTGAGAAAGCCAGACTTTTAAACAATGCAAATTTCCAGGTCTTTTGCCTGCAGCGAGGCAGGCGTTCTTCGGGTTGAGGTGAAGCTAAGGTCGGTGGTCCAGACCCCACTTGCTCCTCTCCCAGTGGTCTCTGGGCTTGGGGACCGTAAGACTGTCCTCTTTTTACCTCTGGTGGGCTGAGAAGTCAGATCTCAGCCTGGAAGAGTGAGGAGCAGCTCTGCATTGTGACTTCTGGGGGGTGTCCCCCTGTCCTCTATGAGAGCCTCACCTGGGGGGCGGGCCCAGGCCACCTCTCCCCACAAACCCAGCCCTAGGTGCCTCTGCCTGCAGGTCACCTGGTGTGAGACGGTCTGTGAGCCCCCTGCACCCTCTTCTTTTGCTTCCATTGTTGATAAATACATAAAAACACGGCCACGTGTCAATGAAAACTGTGAAATGCTATAAAACATTTGAAGAATTTTGGGGGGCGGAGCAAGATGGCC
>NW_016807095.1:0-2137 GCF_001698545.2 Rhinopithecus bieti
TCATTGCTCTCCTGCCGCAGAGGGGTCAGGGAGCTGCACGTGCCCTGCGTGCACCTAGGCACGTGGCGTATTTCAGATGCACCTGGTGTCACTGTTCGCACAAACCCGAGTGGGAAGAGATCCAAATGCTCGTTCACGGCAGATGGATGAGGATGTCCCAGCAAGTCCCTCAGGGGAGTCAGCCAGCACAAGGTGAGTGAGGGACCTCCGGAGACATGAGTGGGTCTCAGACAGTGTGTGAGTGGACGACACAGCAAAAACACACACTGCTAGTTCAGTCAGTTCTGCTGAGCTCAGAATAGTCCACATCATGTTGATGTTTTTAACCTGGGGCTCACATTCTTCATTCAGAATATGGCAAGGACTTTAGAAGTCATCTAAAGTATCAATAATTTGAAGTCCTTTAATACAAAAAGTACAGAATATTACCTTTGTCACATAGCAACAGGGAAATGAAAAAAGAAAACTGACATGTTCTTTAATGGCTAGGAAAATATTCTTAGAAAGATATCTCAAGCACAGGTGAATCTAAGAAATGACCAATTTCTTTCTTTACATAGATAAATATAAGGTTAGATTCATGTAAATAAATGAAGCCATTAAGGGTAGAGTCCCGCAGATCACAGAACTGACCCAGCATCCAGCTCTGCTCACGATTTCAGGGAGTAATTTCCAGGGACAGGTCGAGCTGGAGAAGCTGGGGACCCTTGTAGCCCCCCTGTCTTTCCTGCCTCATAGGGTCTCTGAGGGGTGCCTGGAACGTTTCCTCTTGGGCTTTGAAGATCATTTCACTTAAATGCGACATCTTCCAGGTGCCATGGACCTGAGCCCAGAAACTTCACCCGCGACAGTGGCTCCCCAGGAGAGAGCACCAGGCAGTGTCAGGGGTTTTCTCCCAGCACATTTACAAGGACTTGATGGGTTCTTCTTCCTTCAGGAGCAATCCCAGTGGGCAGAAGGAGAGGACGGGAGGCCTGGCAAATGCTCCTCCCCAGCTCCGTTCCAAGCTCCATGGGGCTCTGTCAGGCTCCAGGTGACAAGCAGATGAGGGATTAGGGTTCCTCCCTGGCCTCACTGCTCTCAGGCCCTCATGGCACCCTCCCCACCCCCGTGCGGCCGGCAGACCCTGCTCCCACCCAGCTGTTCTCAGGACTCTCATCCTTCCAGGACGACGCCCTACCTGGAGCACCCGTTCCTGTGGCACCCCCAGTCCTGCACTGCAGCATTCACCCTGTCACCTCCATGGCGAGACCTTCCTGGAACTGTGATCAGCCCATCAGTTTCATCCACTGTCCTCCTAGCCCGTGTTCTGTGCTTGTTTCTTGTTCCCAAAACATCCTGAAATTACAAGAAATTAACTTTTTTTCAAGTCTCTGTGCTTCTGAAGTAGGTTTGCCTTAATATAACATTGATGTATTTTAAGTGACATTTTAAAGCTGTACTTTAAGAAATAATTCTTACATTCTTTTGAAGTTTTTTTTTTTTTTTTTTCTGTAAGACGGAGTCTCACTCTGTCTCCCAGGCTGGAGTGCAATGGCGCGATCTTGGCTCCCTGCAACCTCCACCTCCCGGGTTCAAGCGATTCTCCTGCCTCAGCCTCCTGAGTAGCTGAGAATTACAGGTGCACGCCACCATGCCCAGCTAATTGTTGTATTTTTAGTAGAGATGGGGTTTCACCATGTTGGTCAGGCTAGTCTCGAACTCCTGACCTCATGATTCATCTGCCTTGGCCTCCCAAAGTGCTGGGATTACAGCTGTGAGCCACCACGCCCAGCCGGGTTTTTTTGTTTGTTTTTTGTTTTTTTAATCAAATACAGTTGAGGCTCTCTTGGAGATCCCATATTAAAAAGAACTGAGACAAATCAGACCTCAGAAGCAGGACAGTGCCCTGTGAAGCACATGTCTAGTCCCATCACTGTCCTTCCCTCACATGGGCCCAGGGATGTGGGTGATGGTATTTGTTGCCCCTGGTGATGGAGCAGATTTGATCTGCCTATGTGGGAAGGGGTTAACTCAACAGGCCTGGATTGCTCAGACCCTGCATGTTCCCAGGAAGGGCCCTTGGCTGGCTCCTGGGAACTGAGCTCTTGCAGTGTTCTGGCTGATGAGAGACACTTGAGCCATGTTGCACTTCTTT
>NW_016807095.1:5464-7979 GCF_001698545.2 Rhinopithecus bieti
TACCTTTTCATGTCTCTCCGTGTATGTTTGCTTTATTCTCTATTCTGATTATTGTTAATGTACTGTTTGTTTAACCTGTCCTTTCAGTTTCTAATTCTAAAGATGACATATATTTAAAATTTCTAAATTATTAGTTACTTTCACATCTGGGTGTTTCAGATAGACATTGCTTATTTATTTTTGTGATTCCATCCTTTATTTATTCAAATATTTCTTTTGTTTTTGAGACGGAGTCTTGCTCTGTCTCCCAGGCTGGAGTGCAGTGGCCTGATCTCAGCTCACTACAACCTCCGCCTCCCGGGTTCAAGCAATTCTCCTGCCTCAGCTGAGCAGCTGAGTAGCTGGGACGGAGTAGCTGGGACTACAGGCGTCTGCCACCACTCCCAGCTAATTTTTATATTTTTAGTAGAGACAGGGTTTCACCATATTGGCCAGGCTGGTCTCGAAATCCTGACCTTGTGATCTGCCCGCCTCGGCCTCCCAAAGTGCTGGGATTACAGGCTTGAGCCACCGCGACCGGCCTTATTCAAATATTTCATATGATAGTCTTCAGTTTTAAGAACATGTTTTTACTTAAAAGTGCTAGATATTTGTGACGTGGAGTTACTTGACAGTGTGTTTGAAGTCCTTGGGAGGGTGGTCTACAGCCGATTGTTTTTCCTGCTCAAGCCCACACAGAGTAACCAACTTCCTTGATGTTTTCGTAATTGTAATTTTTGTTTGTTTTATGGGTTCATGTGTAGCCTTAATGTGAAGGTCTGCATCATTTCTTTGGGTCCAGGGTCTCCCCAGCTGTACAGGTAGCCGGGATTTTGCTTGTTTCTTTTAAGACATAGGGTCTCCCTGTGTTGCCCAGGCCTGGTCTGGAATTCCTGGGCTGAAGCAATCATCCTGCCTCAGTCTCCCAAAGAGTGGGGATTACAGGTGTGCACCCCCATGCCCAGACAGTAGCTGGGGTGGGAGCTGCAGCTCCAAGGGCAGGCAGGTGTTCAGGAGAGTCGTGCTCTGTCTCCACCCCCCGTAGCCGGGTGGGAGCTGCAGCTCCAGGGGCAGGCAGGCTTGGGATGCAGGTGTTCAGGGGAGTCGTGTTTCCATCCCCGCCCCACTTGATTTCTGGAAGGTTCCTTTGCTGGGAGGTGCGGCCCCCTTCAGGCCTCTTTAATATGGAATCCCAGGTTCAATTCTGCCTCACAGGGACCACGGCAATGTGTCTCGAGGTTTCCCAGGGCGGCCTGGGGCTTCTTCCCTCACCTTCCGTCCATGCAGGTGTTTTAGTCTTGTGAGGATTCCCTGAGTTCCTTGCGGAGCCCGTGTGCGATAAAGTGTCTGAGTTGATGATTTTTTAAAAATCTGTGCCATATTTGTGCAATAAAATACACAATGAATGCTCGTAGGAAAACATGTTAGACATTGTGAAAGGAAAATCAACCTTGGGGACCCAAAATCACTAAGCTAAAGGGAAAAGTCAAGCTGGGGCTGCTGAGGGCAAACCTGCCTCCCATTCTGTCCAAAGTCACCCGTCTGCTCACCGAGAGAAATGCGTATCTGAGTGCCTCATCGGGAGAGGGTAACCGGCAACTCAAAAGAATGAAACCGTTTGTCTCTTACCTGCCTATGACCTGGAAATCCCCCGTCTGACCTTCTCTTCAACTTGTCTCACCTTTCTGGGCCGACTGAACCAATGTACATCTTACACATATTGATCGATGTCTCATGTCTCCCTAAAGTGTGTAAAACCAAGCTGGGCCCCGACCCCCTTGGGCCTGTGTTGTCAGGACCTCCTGCAGAGGCATCACAGGCGCATCCTCAAACTGGCAAAATGAACTTTCTAAAAAATCTGAGACCTGTCTCAGATTCATTTCTCTCAGTGAGCAGTGAACTCAACCAGTCCCTTTCAGCTCTAAGACCATGTGTTTTCTAGGTCAGGAGAGGAAACGGGAGGTACAGGAACACTAGAGGGGAGAAAGCATGGAGAGATGGGAAAAGCACAGAGAGAGAGATGGGGAAAGGGGAATCAGGAAGACCGAGAGAAAAGGGGGGAAAGCAGAATGACAGAGGAGGTGTGAAGAGAGAGAAGCCCACTGGAGCACTGAAATACTGAATAGTCTCCCAGGGGAGTGACTCAGGGTAAGAATTTCTCCAGGGACTGCTCTTTCAGGCAAGCACAGTTACACACATTTCTATGTTATGTTAAGTAAAAATCTAGTAAATGGCAGGGCGCAGTGGCTCACACCTGTAATCCCAGCACTTTGGGAGGCCGAGGTGGGCAGATCACAAGGTCAGGAGATGAAGACAATCCTGGCCAACATGGTAAAAACCCATCTCTACTGAAAATACAAAAATTAGGCGGGCATGGTGGTGGATGCCTGTAATCCCAGCTACTCAGGAGGCTGAGGCAGGAGAACCACTTGAACCAGGGAGTTGGAGGTTGCAGTGAGCTGAGATTGCGCCACTGCACTCCAACCTGGCGACAGAGCAGGCCTCCGTCTCAAAAAAAAAAAAAAAAAAAAAAAAA
>NW_016807095.1:12348-13534 GCF_001698545.2 Rhinopithecus bieti
GCNCCCACCCGGGCGTGACGTGTTGCGCAGGCGCGATGTCCCCGACTACTGCCCCGCTCGACCCTGCGTGGTGCGCAGGCGCGATATCCCCCTAGCGCGACCCCGGTGTGGTGCGCAGGCGCAATTTGTGCAGGGACTGGCGGGACTGCGTGGCGGCGTCAACAGTCATGTCGGGCGTCCGGAGCCTGTCGTGGCTGCTGAGCGCTCGGCGCCTGGCGCTGGCCAAGGCGGTTAGTCGGTACTGCTGACCGGGGTGGGACAGGCGGGGGCCGAGGCGGCGGTAGGAGCGGGACGGTCCCCAGCGGCTGCGAGTGGAGCGGGCGCCGGGTCCCCGCGCCCCCTGTCCCGGGATTGGGAAGGGGCTGGGAGAGCCCTGGGCCGGTGCGATGGGGAGCCGCGGGGCGGACTCGGGGGACCGGGTAGCTGGGTCCTTAGCAGGTAGTCCGCGTTCCCGGTGATGGTCACGACCCCGGGCTTGCTGGGCGTTCCCTCCCCCCCCTGGGTCCCGGCCTGGGGTCCAGGGACCCCGCGGGCTGAGGTAGCCCCTCGCCTCAGTGCCCGCCGGGTGGACTCGGGGAGGAGTCGTCTCTGCCCAAGGTCACCCGGGCGGATAGCGGCCCGTGGCCGCCCTGGCTGGGCTGGGCCGGGCCTCTGCCGCCCTCTGTGCGGGTTGTCCCGAGGGGCCGCCTGCAGCCCGTGGATGGGGCGGGCGAAACCGCCCGGGTGGGTGCGAGGAGTGGCCGGGCTCGGCCGGTGGGCGTCCGGTGGGAAGCGCTGCGCGCCCGAGCTTAGACTTGCAGTTCTGCTTTCCGGAAAGCGCAAATCTGCATGTCTACTTCGGGACCTTGTAAGTTAAGGGTCTCAACTTTGGGTCGTGTTTGATGGCTCTTGTGCCACTGAAAATGTGTCAGTGTTTAAAAGCAGCTGTACCCGTTTTTAAAAATCAGATGGAGAGCTCAGCGCACTGACCGGGTGAGGACGCCGGGACCTGTGCTTGCCTGTGAGCTGAGTGCCTCGAGGGCCGGGCTCGGCTTAGTCCAGGATGATGGTCAGGGTTATACTTCCCTGAGCCCTTGCTCTCTGAGTTTGTCTGAATGTGCCCTCTACGATTGCACCTTCAGAATCGGCCTTCTAGGGTTTTAGTTAATCAAGTTGAATTGGATAGGTTTCGTTGCTTGATTTTTTT
>NW_016807096.1:0-439 GCF_001698545.2 Rhinopithecus bieti
TCGAAAATATCCCTTCCAGATTCCCCAATAACAGTGCTACAAAACTGCTCCATGAAAAGAGTCGTGTATCTCTGAGACGAATTCACAAAAAGCAAAGTAGTTTCTTACAAAGCCTCTTTCTAGTTTTTATCTGAGGATATTTCCTTTTCACCATAGGCCTCTACTTGCTCCCAAATATACCTTTGTAGGTTCCACAAAAACAGTGTTAGCAAACTACTCCATGAAAATAAAGGTGTTACTCTGTGAGATGAATACACAGCTCACAAAAAAGTCTCAGAAAGTTTCCTTCTAGTTTTTATGTGAGGATATTTCCTTTATCACCATAGGCTTCAATGTGATCCAAAATAGCCCTTCTCAGATTCCCCAAAACAGTGCTCCCGAACTGCATCATGCAAAGAAAGGTGCAACTCTGTGAGATAAATTCTCACATCACAAAAAA
>NW_016807097.1:0-1547 GCF_001698545.2 Rhinopithecus bieti
CCTTTATCAGCGTAGGCCTCAATGCAATCCAAAGTATGCCTTCTCAACTTCCCCAAACACAGTGATAATAGACTACTACATGAAAGGAAAGTATAATTCGGTGAGATGAATTCACACATCACAAAGCAGTTTCTCAGAAAGTTTCTTTTAGTTTTCTCTGAGGATATTTCCTTTGTCACCGTAAGCTTCATTGTGCTAAGAAATATCCCATTGCAGATTTCAAGAAAACTATCTTAGCAACTGATCGATTTAACCAAAAGTGTAACTCTGTGAGTTGCATTCACACGTCACAATGCAGTTTCTCACAACGCTTCTTTCCAGTTTTTATCTGAGGATATTTCCTTTTTTAACATTGCCCTCAATGTGCTCCCAAGTATCACTTTGCAGACTCCACCAGAACAGTGTTAGCAAACTGCTTCATTAATAGAAAGGTGTAATTCTGTGAGATGAATTCAGGCATCACAAAGAAGTTTCTCAGAAAGCTTCTTTCTCGTTTTTATTTGACGATATTTCCTTGGTCCTTATAGTCTTCAAAGAGATACGAAATATCAGTTCCTAGATTCCACAAAAACAGGGCTAGAAAACGGCTCCAGGAAATACCGGTGTAACTCAGTGAGGTAAACTCAGACATCACAAAGCAGTTTCTCAGAAAGCTTCTTTCTCGTTTTTATCTGAGGATATTTCCTTTTGCCCTATGGTCTTTAAAGCGATCTGAAATATCAGTTCTCAGATTCCACAAAAACAGGACTGTCAAAAGGCTCCACGACATACAGATGTAACTCAGTGAGTTCATTTCACACATCATAGAGCGGTTTCTCAGAAAGCTTCTTTCTTTTTTGAGCTGAGGATACTTGTGGTCTCAAAGCGCCCCCATGTGTCTCATTGCAGTGTTAACAAACGGCTTCATGAAGATAAAGGTGTATCTCTGTGAGATGAATTCAGGCATCACAAAGAAGTTTCTGAGAAAGCTTCTTTCTCGCTTTTATCTGAGGATATTTCCTTTGTCCTTATAATCTTCAAAGCGATCCGAAATATCAATTCTCAGATTCCACAAAACAGGGCTAGCAAACGGATCCACGAAACACAGGTGTAACTCAGTGAGTAGAATTCACACATCACAAAGGAGTTTCTAAGAAAACTTCTTTCTCGTTTTCTCTGAGGATATTTCCTTTGTCATTGTAAGCTTCATTGCGCTACGAACTATCCCATTGTAGATTTCAAGAAAATTGTGTTAGCAAAGAGATCAATAAAGAGAAAAGTGTAGACCGGGCACGGTGGCTCAAGCCTGTAATCCCAGCACTTTTGGAGGCCGAGACGGGTGGATCGTGAGGTCAGGAGATCGAGACCATCCTGGCTAACACGGTGAAACCTCATCTCTATTAAAAAATACAAAAAACTAGCCGATTGAGGTGGGGGGTGCCTGTGGTCCCAGCTGCTCAGGAGGCTGAGGCAGGAGAATGGCATAAACCTGGAAGGCAGAGCTTACAGTGACCTGAGATCTGGCCACTGCACTCCAGCCTGGGCAACAGAGCAGGATTCCATCTCAA
>NW_016807097.1:5117-6881 GCF_001698545.2 Rhinopithecus bieti
GATATTTCCTTTTTCACCATAGCCCTCAATGAGATCCCAAACATCACTTTGCAGAATCCACGAAAACAGTGTTAGTAAACTGCTACAAGAAGGAGAAAGTGAATCTCTGTGTGATGAATTCACACATCAAAAAGTTATTTCTTAAAAAGCTTCTTTCTAGTTATTATCTGAGGATATTTCCTTTTTTATCATGGGCCTCAAAGCACTCCCAAATATCACTTTGCAGATTCCAAGAAAACAGTGTTAGCAAACTGCTTCTTGAAGACAAAGTTGTAACTTGGTGAGATGAATTCACGTATCACAAAGAAGTTTCTCAGAAAGCTACTTTCTAGTTTTCATTTGAGAATATTTCCTTTGTCACCATAAGCTTCCTCACGCTAAGAAATATCCCAATGCAGATTTCAAGAAAACAGTGTTAGAAATGGATCAATGAAAAGGAAAGTGTAACTCTGTGGGTTGCATTCACATTTCACAATGCATTTTCTCAGATCCTTCTTTCCAGTTTTTATCTGAGGATATTTCCTTTTTCACCATAGCCCTCAATGAGCTCCCAAATATCGCTTTGCAGAATCCATGAAAACAGTATTAGCAAATGGCTACAAAAAGGAAAGGTGAATCTCTGTGTGATTAATTCACACATCAGAAAGCAATTTCTCACAAAGCTTCTTGCTAGTTATTATCTGAGGATATTACCGTTTTCACCATGGGCCTCCATGCGCTCCCAAATATAAGTTTGCAGATTCCACCAAAACCGTGTTAGCAAACTGCTTCGTGAAGACAAAGATGTAACTCGGTGAGATGAATTCACGTATCACAAAGAAGTTTCTCAGATAACTACTTTCTAGTTTGTATTTGAGGATATTTCCTTTGTCAATGTCAGCTTCATTGTGCTAAGAAATATCCCAATGCAGATTTCAAGAAAAGAGTGTTAGCAAACGGATCAATGAAAAGAAAAGTGTAACTCTGTGAGTTGCATTCACATGTCACAATGCAGTTTCTCAGAACGCTTCTTTCCAGTTTTTATCTGAGGATATTTCCTTTTTCACCATAGCCCTCAATGAGCTCCCAAATATCACTTTGCAGAATCCATGACAACAGTGTTAGCAAACTGCTACAAGAAGGGAAAGGTGAATCTCTGTGTGATGAATTCCCACATCAGAAAGCAATTTCTGAGAAAGCTTCTTTCTAGTTATTATCTGAGGTATTTCCTATTTCACCATAGGCCTCAATGTGCTCCCAAATATCACTTTGCAGATTCCAGGAAAACAGTGTTAGCAAACTGCTTCATGAAGACTAAGTTGTAACTCTGTGAGATGAATTCATATATCACAAATAAGTTTCTCAGAAAGCTTCTTTCACGTTTATAATTGAGGATATTTCCTTTATCAGCGTAGGCCTCAATGTGATCCAATGTAGCCCTTCTCAGGTTCCTCAAAGACAGTGTTAATCGACTGCTCCATGAAACGTAAGTGTAATTCTGTGAGATGAATTCACACATCCCAAGGAGTTTCTAAGAAAGCTTCTTTCTAGTTTTTATCTGAGGATATTTCCTTTGTCACTATAAGCTTCATTGCGCTAAGAAATATCCCAATGCCGATTTCAAGAAAACTGTGTTAGCAAACTGATCAATGAAAAGGAAAGTGTAACTCTGTGAGTTGCATTCACACGTCACAATGCAGTTTCTCAGAACGCTTCTTTCCAGTTTTTATCTGAGGATATTTCCTTTTCACCATAGCCCTCAATGGGCTCCCAAATATCACTTTG
>NW_016807098.1:0-934 GCF_001698545.2 Rhinopithecus bieti
CCGTCTCTGAAGAAAAAAAAGAAAAAGAAAAAGAAAAAACTAGCCAGGCATGGAGACGAGCACCTGTAGTCCTAGCTACTTGGGAAGCTGAGGTGGGGGGCTTGCTTGAGCCTGGGAGGCGGAGGTTACAGTGAGCCAAAATGTTGCCAGTGCACTCCAGTCTGACAGTGAGACCCTGTCTCAAAAAAAAAAAAAAAAAAGGCCGGGCGCGGTGGCTCACTCCTGTAATCCCAGCACTTTGGGAGGCCAAGGCAGGTGGATCACCTGAGGTCAGGAGTTCAAGACCAGCCTGGCCAAGATGGTGAAACCCCATCTCTACTGAAAATACCAAAAAAAAATTAGCCGGGCATGGTGGCGGGCACCTGTAATCCCAGCTACTCAGGAGGCTGAGGCAGGAGAAGCTGCCGAACCCGGGAGGCAGAGGTTGCAGTGAGCCTGCGCCACTGCACTCCAGCCTGGGCAACAAGAGGGAAACTCTGCCTCAAAAAAAAAGACAAACAAAAAAAAACACATATTTAACTATGTCACTGATTTCTATTGGCTCTCCTCTGTGCTTTGTGCTCCAGGAAAAAGCTTCGTGTGTTGTAAGAAATTAGATGAATTTTCAAACTCACATAGAATTTGAAAAACAAGATAGAAATCTCGTTTTAGGCTGGGTGCGGTGGCTCATGCCTGTAATCCCAGCAGTTTGGGAGGCCAAGGCGGGTGGATCATGGGTGGTCAGGAGTTCAAGATCAGCCTGACCAACATGGTGAAACCCCGTCTCTACGAAAAATACAAAAATTAACTGGGCATGGCACATGCTTGTAATTCCAGCTACTCAGGAGGCTGAGGCAGGAGAACCGCTGGAACCTGGGCGGTAGAGGTTGCAGTGAGCCAAGATTGCACCACTTCACTTCAGCCTGGGGGACAGAGCAAGACTGCATCTCAAAAA
>NW_016807099.1:0-934 GCF_001698545.2 Rhinopithecus bieti
CGGGTGGATCACGAGGTCAGGAGATCGAGACCATTCTGGCTAACATGGTGAAACCCTGACTCTACTAAAAAATACAAAAAATTAGCCAGGCATGGTGGCAGACGCCTGTAGTCCCAGCTACTCAGGAGGCTGAGGCAGGAGAATGGCGTGAACCCGGGAGGCAGAGCTTGCAGTGAGCTGAGATCCGGCCACTGCACTCCAGCCTGGGTGACAGAGCGAGACTCCATCTCAAAAAAAAAAAAAAAAAAAAGCTTCAAGACCTGGGACAGATGTCAAAGTTGAATTCAGAGGATTGATCCAAAGCCTCAAGAACTCTCATGTTAGCTGGGTGCAGTGGCTCACGATTGGAATCCCAGCACTTTGGGAGGCCGAGGTAGGAGGATTGCTGCAGGCCAGGAGTTTGAGACCAGCCTGAGCAGCATAGTAAGACCCCATGTCTACAAACATTTAAAAAGTTAGGTAGGCAGCCGGGCGCGGTGGCTCAAGCCTGTAATTCCAGCACTTTGGGAGGCCGAGACGGGTGGATCATGAGGTCAGGAGATCGAGACCATCCTGGCTAACACGGTGAAACCCCATCTCTACTAAAAAATACAAAACACTAGCTGGGTGAGGTGGTGGGCACCTGTAGTCCCAACTACTCGGGAGGCTGAGGCAGGAGAATGGTGTGAACCTGGGAGGCAGAGTTTGCAGTGAGCTGAGATCCGGCCACTGCACTCCAGCCTGGGCGACAGAGCGAGACTCCGTCTCAAAAAAAAAAAAAAGTTAGCTAGGCATGGTAGTGCATGCCTGTACTTCTAGCTACTCGGGAGGCTGGGGTGGGAGGATTCCTTAAGCCCAGGAATTCATGACTGCAGTGAGCTACTATTGTGCCACTGCACTCCAGCCTGGGTGACAGAGCAAGAACCTGTCTCCAAAAAATAATAATTTTAAAAAA
>NW_016807100.1:0-1519 GCF_001698545.2 Rhinopithecus bieti
GTTTCAATGCGCTCCAAAATACCCCATTGCATATTCCAAAAAAGAGTGTTAGCAAACTGCTCAATGAAAAGAACAGAGCAGCTCTGCGAGATGAATTCATACATTACAAAGCAGTTTCTCAGAAAGCTTCCTTCTAGTTTTTCTCTGAGAATAATTCAGTGTTAGCAAACTGCTCCATGTAATGTAAGCTGTGGCGCTGTGAGATGAATTCCCACATCACAGAGAACTTTCTCAGAAATCTTCTTTCCAGTTTTTGTCTGAGGATATTTCCTTTCTCACTGTAGGCTTCAATGCAATCCCAAATATCCCTTCTCAGATTCCGCAAAAACAGTGCCAACAAAGTGTTCCATGAAAAGAATCATGTACACCTGTGAGATGAATTCACACATCACAAAGCAGTTTCTCAGAAAGCTTCTATCTAGCTTTTATCTGAGGATATTTCTTTGTTCACTATAGGCCTCAATGTGCTCCCAAATATCCCTTTGCAGATTCCATGAAAGCAGTGTTAACAAATGACTCCATGGACAGAAATGTTCACCTCTGTGAGATGAATTCATACATCATAAAGCAGTTTTTAGAAAGCTTCTGTCTAGTTTTTATCTGAGGTGTTTCCTTCGTCACCATAGGCTTCAATGCTATCCAAATTATCCCTTCTCAGATTTCCCAAAACCAGTACTAAAAATCTGCTCCATGAAATAAAGGTTTAACTCTGTGAAATGAATTTACAAATCAGAAAGTAGTTTCTCAGAAAGGTTCTTTATAATTTTTGTCTGAGGATATTTCCTTTGTCTCCATAGGCTTCAATGTGCTCTCTAATATCCTATTGCACTTTCCACGAATACAGTGTTAGCAAACCGTGCAATGAAATGAACAGTGTAACTCTGTGAGATGAATTCACACATCACAAAACAGTTTCTCAGAAAGTTTCTTTCTACTTTTTTTCTGAGGATATTTCCTTTTTCATCATAGGCCTCTATACACTCCCAAATATCCCTTTGCAGATTCCAAGAAAACAGTGGTAGCACTGCTCCATGAAAATTAAGGTGTAACACTGTGAGATGAATTCACACTTCACAAAGAAGTTTCTCAGAAAATTCTTTCTGGTTTTATCTTAGAATATTTCCATTGTCACCCTAGGCTCCAATGTGCTCTCAAATATCCTATTGCACATTCCATGAAAACAGTTTTAACAAACAGTTCAAGGAAAAGAATGGCGTAGCTCTGTGAGATGAATTCACCCATCACAAGGCAGTTTCTCAGATAGCTTCTTTCTATTTTAATCTGGGAATACTTCCTTTTCACCATAGACCTCAATGTGCTCCAAAATATCCCTTTGCTGGTTATACGAAAACAGTGTTAGCAAACTGCTCCATGAAATGAAAGCTGAAACTCTGTGAGACGAATTCACACATCATCAAGAAATTTCTCAGAGAGATTCTTTCTAGTTTTTATCTGAGGATATTTCCTTTGTCACCATAGGCTTCAATGCGATCCAAAATACCTTTTCTCAGATTCCCCA
>NW_016807101.1:0-1519 GCF_001698545.2 Rhinopithecus bieti
TTTTGGTTTTTTTTTTGAGACAGTTTCGCTCTTGTAGCCCAGATTGGAGTGCAGTGGCACAACCTTGGCTCACTGCAACCTCAGTCTCCCAGGTTCAAGTGATTCTCCTGCCTCAGCTTCCCAAGTAGCTGGGATTACAGACATGCACCACCATGCCTGGCTAATTTTTGTATTTTCAGTAAAGATGGGATTTCACCATGTTGGCCAGGCTGGTCTGGAACTCCTGACCTCGGGTGATCCACCCACCTCAGCCTCCCAAAGTGCTGGGATTACAGACATGAGCCACCCTGTCCGGTCCTATTTTGTAAAACTTCATACTGATGAAATTACTGACGCATCTTTATCATTGTGGTTGGCAGAATAATATCCTTCCTCCAAAGATGTCCATACAGTAATCACTTAAACTTCTATGTTATCTTATATGCCAAATGGGATTTTGCAGATGTAATTAAGGTCAAGGACTTTCAGATGGAGATATTATCCTGTGATAATATATCCACAGAGATTATATTGTGGATGTCAATCAACTATCACATGAGTCTTTAAAAATAGTCTTTCCCTGGCTGTATTAAGAGAAAGAGATGTGATGATGAAAGCAGACTTGGAGGGATATGACGTCGCTGGCTTTGAATTTGGAGGAAGGGGCCATCAGCCAAGGAGTGTGTGCAGCCTCTAGGAGCTGAAAGAAGCAACCAAACAGGCTCTTCTAGATGCTCCAGAGAAAAACTCAGCCCTGCTGACTCTTCTATTTTATCCCAAATAGGACCTGTATCAGACTTCTAACCTACAAAACTGTAGGATAATAAATGTAGGTTGTTTTAGGCATTAATCTTGTGGCAATTAGTTACAGCAGCAATAGAATACTATTATAATTACTAACAAAATTTAGCAAAACCATTCTACATGAGTAAAAAGTAGTACCTTCAGAACTATTCCTTCAGAGGAGCAAACAAAAATGTAGGAAATAAGGAAGAGTGAAAGGCAGCCAATTATTGCTCCCATCTGTTCTTTCAAACACTTCCCACTACAACACCTCTATTAAGTTAATTGCCCTCTCAGGACACTTAGGAAGTATAGAGCTGTAAGGTGTGACAGTGAGGAAATCCTAAGCTGAATAATTAAATAAATCTGAGTTTGAATTCTTCCTTTGTCACATAGAGGACTTGTGATGTTGAGCAGAGTATTTAAAAAGCCTGATCCTGAGTTTCTTTATCTCCATGATGAAGATAATTATCCCTATAAGGGTTGTCAAAATAATCAAACGAGCTAATATTTAAATAATGGCTAGTGCATAGTATATCCTAGCTGAATGAATTTTAGCTATTTATTGTTATCATCAATTTTTCTAGTGAGTTACATAAACCATAAAGAAATTATATGAGTAGTGTAAAGTTCACATTAAGAAAACCACAGGAGAAAGACTAAATTTCCAGGACTCTAGCCTCTAATTATTTTTTTCACTATTGCCTGCAGCCTGTATTGGTCAAAATATGTGTTATTATATATTTATATATATATA
>NW_016807102.1:0-942 GCF_001698545.2 Rhinopithecus bieti
TGATGGTGATGATGATGATGGTGGTGATGGTGATGATGGTGATGATGGTGGTGATGGTGATGATGGTGATGGTGGTGATGGTGATGATGGTGGTGATGGTGATGATGGTGATGGTGACGATGATGATGGTGATGATGGTGATGGTGATGGTGATGATGATGGTGATGATGGTGATGGTGACGGTGATGATGGTGATGGTGATGATGGTGATGGTGATGATGGTGATGGTTATGGTGATGGTGATGATGGTGATGACGGTGATGGTGATGACGATGATGGTGACGGTGATGGTGGTGATGGTGATGATGGTGATGGTGATGATGATGGTGATGGTGGCTGGCACTTCACAGCGGCTTCCTTGGGAAGATAGAGGATGTTGTGATCGCCTGGGCTGGGACAGTGATGAACTTTCTGCCTCCTGATCTTCCCTCAGATGCAGGCAGTCCCAGCTACTCTGAACTCTTGAGCTGTTGCTCTAACCTTGGCCTGAGACTTTCCTAAGCATGCTTTGAAATGTAAAATGCATGAGAATGGGGCCCAAACGTCAGAATACCTGGGTTAACAGAGTTTGATTTCCTTGCCCCTGCGGCTTCTCCTGCCCCCGCTCAGGCGCTTGCCCTCCTCCCACGAGCCATCCCAGGTCCCTGGGGTCCTTCTGCATCACCTCTGATGAGTCCACTCTTGTCCCCTCTCCCAGCCTCTGCCGACTGTTGACTCTTCAGGGAACATGGGAACTCTCTACAGAGATGTAAGGGGCTTGACGCTGTGCCCTCGCCTGCATGCCTTCCTGTCACTTTGTGGCAGGGCCCACAGTGGTCCCACTATCCTGAACTGGCCTCTATGTCCTGGTCTGCCCAGGGCTCGCTTCCTCTCTCCAGCCTGGAGAGTCAGTCTCCTTTCTCTGCTTGCTTTTTTTTTTTTTTTTTTTTTTTTTTTTTTTTT
>NW_016807103.1:0-2098 GCF_001698545.2 Rhinopithecus bieti
TTTGTCATGGGACAAGGTTCAAGACTTTCAGATAGGGCAATGAATGCTTTGTGTACTTAAAATTTCATTGTAGGAGTACAAACTTCTAAATATTAAATCTTTATGGCTTTTTTAATTTTTAAAATTATTTTTAATTAGTATTTTGTACTGTTTCCTTTTAATGTTTTCAATTACTTAATGTTTATAAAATTGAGATTATTTTGTTATTAAACTTTATAATATATATTGTTTTATAATGTAACTAATTATGAAGATACAAATCAGAGATATTTTGGGGGCCAGTGCCAGGGGAAAAGATCAACATGAAGCCTGAGAGGCAGGAGAGAAGTTGGAGGGTTAAGCCAAATTCAATTACAGGGTGTCAGGACAGAAGACACCAGGAGCCTAATGGTATGGATACTAGAATTGGAATCCTGAAGACAGATCAAAGTCAGGAAACATCAGAGGCAAATGAGGGGGCAGAAAAAGGGAAGTTAAAAAGGAAACTAATTCTAGGGGTCAACATCTTTGGGAATCAAGATTACTTTAAAATGGCTGGGCATGGATCTCTGTGGTCCCTGAGGCAAGAAGTCTTAAAGGGGCAGTCTATTGTCATGCGGTGCCTCCTGCAGAGTTTCAGGATTTAAGAATACATATTTGATAAATTCATCTTTTGGTAATAGACCAATGGGAAATGTATTTCTGCGATGAGTTTTCTTTCTCTTCTGTGGATTGTGTATGCATAACTCCTCATCTGCTTTCCTACTTTATAAGCAAAAGGCTAGGGAAGCAGGAAGATAAAGAAGTGAGCACACAGGAACAAGGGGACATTCATCTCGTCTAGGGAAGAGAGATACTTGGGAATTTTTTTCTTTTCTCTTTCCCCATAGGAGAGGGAAGAGAAATATTCTTCATGCAAGTTAAGTAAGGGACTTTCCATATAATTAATTGTAGAAATTGGAGTGCTCACAGGAAACAAAATTGGCAACCTGGTCTTTATTTAGAGTTCTACTAATTTGGTCTCTGTGACTTCTTGGGCAGGAGGAAAAGAGAGGTGGAGAGAACTGACAGGCAGAAGGAAGAGAAGTAGAACCACCCACAAACTGCTTCATGTGGCACAGATGTGGTTTGTGCCTCTGGGTACCTGTAGTCTGGGCAAAGTGGCCAGATTTGATCCAATTAGCAGAAGATTCACCTTAGAGGATCAGAGGAGCAGACCCCACTGCAAGAAGAGAGGTGGAAGCTTGCCCAGTGGGCTAGAAAATGTTGAGCCAGTGCAAGCTCCCCGTAGGAGGTATCAGCTGAAGTGGGGATGAGCTGCACCCTGCTACATCGAAGCACTCACCTATGCCCACAGGGAGCACTGGCATTTGTACACTGGCCCATGAAGCCCTTTAGAAACTTCATGTAAGCAAAATCAACAGAGCTGATTCCAATTGTACAATGGGATTCCTTTCTTTTTTAGAAATATTTCCCCTAGGTAGTTATAATTCATGGGTATTTTCATTGTCATTCTTACTGTTTCTTTTAACTTTTAAGTTCAGGGGTACATGTGCAGGTTTGTTACATAGGTAAACTTGTGTCATGGGGTTTGTTGTACAGTTTATTTCATTATCCAGGTATTGAACCTAATATGCATGAGTTATTTTCCTGATCTTCTCCCTTCTCCCACCCTCCAAGAGGTCTCAGTGTGTGTTGTTTCCCTCTATGTGTCCATGTGTTCTCCTCCTTTAGCTCTCACTTATAAGAGAGGACATGAAATATTTGGTTTTCTGTTCCTGCATTAGTTTGCTAAGGACAACGGCCTCCAGCTCCATCCATGTCCTTGCAAAGGACATGATCTCATTTTATTTTAGGATTGCATAGTATTCCATGGTGTATCTGTAGCACATTTTTTTTATCCAGCCTATCATTGATGGGCATTTAGGTTGATTCCACATCTTTGCTATTGTGAATAGTGCTGTAATGAACATATGCGTGCATGTGTCCTTATGGTAGAATAATTTATATTTCTTTGCATATATGACCAGTAATGGGATTGCTGGGTCGTATGGTATTTCTGTCTTTAGGTCTTTGAGGAATTGCCACGCTGCCTTCCACAATGGCTGAAGTAATTTAC
>NW_016807104.1:0-1353 GCF_001698545.2 Rhinopithecus bieti
TTTCTTTTCTTTTCTTTTTTTTTTTCTTAACTTTGTCTTGCCACTCTTGGTGCATGCACGAAGAACGCTAGAATGACTTCTGACGGCCTCGTGAAAACAGAAAAGGCATCACAAATCCAATTTTGGTGAAAAAAATCTCTGTTTTTCTTATGGAACCCCCGGAATTAAAAGTGAGTAAGTACTTCTCAAAATCTCTCTTTCTCTTTCCAGCTCCTCACATGGAGCAGCCGGCCTGTGCGGCTGACCCACGGCAGTGAGGGGCTTAGCACCCGGGCCAGCAGCTGCAGCCCGCTGGCGCTGCACTGAAATTCACTCCGGTTTAGCTGCCTCCCCTCGGGGCATGGCTCTGGACCTGCAGCCCACCATGTCTGATCTATCCCACTGCGGTGTGCTCTGGCGCGCCTGAGCCTCCCCAACGGACACCACCCACTGCTCAGTGGCACCTGATCCCATCTACAGCCCAAGGGCTGAGGGTGCAGGAGCCGCTGGGACTGGTGAGCAGCTCCGCCTGCAGCTCCCATGCAGGATCCACTAGGTGAAGCCAGCTGGGCTCCTGAGCCGGATGGGGACTTGGAGAAATTGTATGTCTAACTAGAGGATGGTAAATACACCAATGGGCACTCTGTGTCTAGCTCAGGGCTTGTAAATACACCAATCAGTACTCTGTGTCTAACTTAAGGTTTGTAAATACACCAATAGGTACTCTGTATCTAGCTAACTCTATATCTAGCTAACCTAGTGGGGACTTGGAAAACTTTTCCATCTAGCACTGTGTCTAGCTCAAGGATTTTATGTGCACCAATCAGCACTCCGTGTCTAGATCAGGGTTTCTAAATACACCAATCAGTACTCTGTCTAGTTTAGGGTTTGTAAATACACCAATTGGTACTCTGTATCTAGCTAAGTGGGGACTTGGAGAACTTTTCAGTCTAGCGTTCTGTGTCTAGCTCAAGAATTGTAAATGCACCAATCAGCCCTCTGTCAAAAAGGACCAATCAGCTCTCTGTAAAATAGACCAATCAGCTCTGTAAAATGGAACAATCGGCAGGATGTGGGTGGGGTCAGATAAGGGAATAAAACAGGCTGCCAGGAGCCCATAGTGGCAAACCACTGGGTTGCCTTCCATAGTGTGGAGGCTTTGTTCTTTTGCTCTTTGCAATAAATCTTGCTGCTGCTCACTCTTTGGGTCCAGGCTGCCTTTATGAGCTGCAACACTCACCAGGAAGATCTGCAGCTTGACTTCTGAAGCCAAGGAGACCACAGACCCACTGGGAAGAAGGAACAATTCCAGACGTGCTCCCTTTAAGGGCGGAGCAAGATGGCCGAATAGGAACAGCTCCAGTCTCCAACTCC
>NW_016807105.1:0-1282 GCF_001698545.2 Rhinopithecus bieti
GTGTAAAATAGTAAATGTTTTTGTTTTAATTTTATTTATTTTTTTTCAGATGGAATCTCCCTCTGTCACCCAGGCTGGAGTGCAGTGGCATGATCTAGGTTCACTGTAACTTCTGCCTCCTGGGTTCAAGTGATTCTCCTGCCTTAGCCTCTGAGTAGCTAGGATTACAGGCATGTGCCACCTGCTCAGATAATTTTGTATTTTAGTAGAGATGTTGTTTCACCATGTTGGCCAGGCTGGTCTCGAACTCCTGACCTCAGGTGATCTGCCCATCTCTGCCTCCCAAAGTGCTGAGATGAAAGGCATGAGCCACCACGCTTGGCCAATTTTAATTTTTAAATTATAAATTTATACATATTATATTGTATACATTTATGGGGTACAAAGAGATGTTATGATATATGAATAAAATGTGAAATAACTAAATCAAACTAATTAACATATTGATCACTTCAGCTACTTATCATTTTTTTGTGTGTGGTGAGAACATTTGAAATGTATACTCTTGGTGATTTTCAAATATACAATACAGTCAGCAGAGTAAACAGACAACCCACAGAATGGGAGAAAATCTTCACAATCTATACTCTGACAAAAGACTAATATCCAGAATATACAATAAACTCAAACAAATAGGTAAGAAAAACCAAACAATCCCTTCAAAAACTGGGCCAAGGAAATGAATAGACAATTCTCAAAAGAAGATATACAAACGACCAACAAACATATGGAAAAATGCTCAATATCACTAATGATCAGGAAAATGCAAGTCAAAACCACAATGGGATGCCACCTTACTCCTGCAAGCATGGCCATAATAAAAAAAAAATCAAAAAACAGTACATGTTGGCGTGGATGATGCAGTGATCAGGGAACACTTCTGTACTGCTGGTGGGAATTATACTAGTATAGCCACTATGGAAAACAGTGTGGATATTCCTTAAAGAAATAAAAGTAGAACTACCGTTTAATCCAGCAACCCCACTACTGGGTATCTACCCTGACTGTATTAGGTCAGAGGAAAAGAAGTCATTATATGAAAAAGATACGTGCATATGCATGTTTACAGCTGCACAGATCACAATTGCAAAATCATGGAACCAAGCCAAATGCCCATCAAGCAATGAGTGGATAAAGAAAATGTGTGTGTGTGTGTGTGTGTGTGTATATATATATGCATATATATACACATCATATATATGCATCATACACATATACATATATATACAGCATATATATATATACGCATATATATATATATATATATATATATATATATATA
>NW_016807105.1:6080-7934 GCF_001698545.2 Rhinopithecus bieti
CCTGTCCTCTCTTCAAGCCCAGGAATAAGAAAAAAACAAAACACTTCAGAAATCAGAAAGTTTTAACATTATATATTCTAAAAGCAATAGGAAGTTTCTTTTCGTTTTGACTAATATGGTAAGATTCCTAAGTTGAAAATGTTACTGAAATTTATTTTCTGGTGTGGCACATAAGGAGCTTAGATATTTATTCTCCCATTCATACAACAAGAAAAAAATACTGAACAAACTGAAAATCAATAACTCTTCCTGATGTATGAAGAACTGGAGTCACGGGGCAAACACAGACCCAAAATTTGAAGAGATAAACAGGTGGAAAAGGAGAATCATAACTTATCAGAGCAGAATCTCAGCAGTAGAAGGCTTTGTGAGAATTAGTGTTAGAGGAGGAAAACATAATCTGTAACTAATGAATTGCTAGAGGCTCATTGTGGACTAGACTGAAAGCTAAAACCCCAGGGAGTCCAGTCTTATGGGGACCCCCCGAGTTTCATGAGCTTTACCTCCAAGATCCATATTAGGTTCTCATATTGAAGATGACAGAAATATACTTTCATGTTTCCAGCAGGTAGAGGGAAAAATGTAGTCACTTTAAAATGTGCCCAGAGTATTCAATTTGTTTCAACAAGGCCTTCCCTCAAAGAAACTATCTTACCAGGACCTAATCTGCTTTGGTTTTATCAGAAAAAAAAAAAGAGAGAGAGAGAGAGACAGAGAGAGAGAGAGAGGGAGAGAAATTCTTGTGAAGGTCACAGGCCAAGGGCAAAAGTCGCCAAAAGACTGAGACCTAACCATAGGAATATAGAACACTTCTCCTCATTCAGACCTTACCACCACAGCGAGAGGACTCCAGTATAATAGCAGAATACAACAGAAAGAATGGGCATCTCAGATGACATTTAAGAAGTCTCTAGGGAAACTCCAAGATAAGAGGTGAGACAAAAACAAGGACATTAGAGGAAATTTTAGCCTGTGACATCTACAGCTACAGCAGATGCAAACACAGACGAACAATTAGCCAGATAAACATAAAACCTCACACTAAAGGTTTCTTTTCTTCAGTTCTTTTGAAACAGTATATCACATCTGACTTGCAACAAAATACAGTGTGTCTATGTAACAAACCAACAAATATACCTCTGATTCTAAAATACAAGTTGAAATTATTTTAAAAGACATAAAAGAATATCTGCAAAGGAAAAAAAAGTAAACTATATCCTATGGTTCACAGAAAAATAAATATGAACATCTTTAAATTTGTGAAAATTAAAAAATAGTAATAAGATGCATTTAAAGACAAAAAACACACTTTGAAGAGACAGAGTAAGCATCAGGCCCAAAGACAACTATGATTAATATGCTTCAGGCTCTAAAAATAGACAACATATAAACAGAGAAATGGAAGCTCTAGGGAGGAATCCACAACATCATAACACAAGTGAAAAATGTCTTTGATAAACTCATCAGCAGACTACACACAGCGGAGGAAAGAATCAGTCAGTTTGAAGAAATGTCACGGGACCTCAAAAACGAAACCTAACATGAAAAAAAAAATGATAAAAAATGCAGAATAAAATATAAAAAATCTGTGGAACAATTACAAAAATATATATGTAATGAGAATAAAAGAAGGAGAAGAAAGGAAAAACAGAACAGAAGAAAACTGGAAGCAATCATGTATAAGAATTTACCTAAGTTAGTGATAAACACATAATCACAGTTCCAAGAAGCTCAGAGAACACCAAGCAGAATAAATACAAAAAAAAAAAAAAAAAAAAAAAAAAACAAGTAAGCATATCATACTCAAACTATATAAAATAAAAATCCGAAAAAAAAAAAAATCTTGAAAGAAGC
>NW_016807106.1:0-7068 GCF_001698545.2 Rhinopithecus bieti
GAGCCTTGAGCCCAGTGGACATTTACAAACATCTATCAAATGAAACAAGGAGGATGTGGGACCCGTGATAAACATCTCACTGAGTATGTCAAGTCAACCCTGCAGAATCCATATTTTCCCATGTTGCAAAGGCAGAAATTCCTGCATGGAGAGATCAAGTAACTTCCCTCAGATCACACAACCACTCAGGGACAGAATTCCTTCCCAGGTCTCCCTGACTGCAGATGCACACACCCTTGGTGGCATTGCGTCTCTGGGTGTTCAGCCTCCCCTGACACCTAAGCAAGAAAGTAATCCTGAGGGAAGAGTTCAGACAGCAGAGTCCTAGGGGCTGGCCCGCGTGTCCACAGCTGCCCGGGGATCGGGTGCAATGCTGCTACTCCTTACTGTCACCTTCTCCTGGCCCGTTCTGTTCCCATGCCAGAAACACTGCACCAAACGTACCTCTCACACTCCCCACTCTCATTCACCTCAATTCTCCTCTGCAGAATGAGAAAGAGAACAGCTAAGCAAGTGTATCTAGACTACGTCCTGAAAATGAGCGCCAGGAAAAGCTTTGTGTTTCTTTTCAAAATTAAGCCAATCCCATGTGATGCTTTTTTCAATCTTCCTCAATAATATGAGATAATAAAATGCACTTATTTCAGTTTAAAGACACGGATTTCATTTAATAATCCCAATTAAATATGGACTTTTTTTTTTTTTGAGACAGAGTCTCACTGTGTCACCCAGGCTGGAGTGCAAGTGGCGTGATCTCGGCTCACTGCAACCTCCGTCTCCCAGTTTAAAGCAATTCTCCTGCCTCAGCCTCTGGTTTAGCTGGGATTACAGGCACCCGCCACCACGCTCGGCTCATATTTGTATTTTTAGTAGAGATGGGGTTTCACCATGTTGGCCAGGCTGGTCTCGAACTCCTGACCTTGTGATCTGCCCACGTCAGCTTCCCAAAGTGCTGAGATTACAGGCATGAGCCACCACGCCCGGCCACAAGGACTTTTTTCTGGAAGTGGCAAAATCCTACAGCAAAATGACTAAGATCTGTGCAAGTTCTCCGGGTGCTGAAAACTGTGCTCCTAGTCTTGTGCCATATCATGGCAAAGGAATCTAACTCCTAGCCACACAACGCCACACACATTGAGGAAAGAGTCTGTCCTACACACGACTTGCAGACGTTCTACATTTTTGATGCCTACACAGATTATCTCTATCCTACTGGGTCTGGAGTGGAAGAGATACAATTCTTAGCAGCTTTGTTAAAAAAAGAACAGGTAGTCAGTCAGTAAAGCCAGCAATGCCCATTTTTAAGAAACAAAGAAGAAAATGAAGACAGCAGTGAAGCGTGTTGCTGGTATCAGGGGTCTCCCAGCAGGTGAGTACACAGAAAAGCAGCGGGAGTACAACCGGGAGTCCAAGGAGGGGCACAGGGGAGGGACCAAGAGGAGTGGCCAGAGCAGCAAGAGAAGACAAGCAGCAAGTCAGCTCTGGCAAGAATGGAGCTTACCTAGACTCACCCAAGGCAGTCAGGTCGCTGGGTTCACAAGGTCGATACTGTGGGTGTAGGCCGAGTGACTGTTACACCTTTCACCTACAAAAGAAAATAACCTCACTGGCCAGGTCACATTCCTCCAGGTATTTACTGAGGGTCCCCTCCATTCAGCAGTGCCTTCAGTGAATTATCAAATGCAGCCCCATCCCAAGGACACATCTCAGTCTGAGGAATAAAATATTGTTCAAGGAGCCAGGAATGGTGGCTCATGCCTCTAATCCAAGCACTTTGGGAGGCTGAGGTGGGAGGACTGCTTCAGCCCAGGAGTTTGAGGTCAGCCTGAGCAACAGGGCAAGACCACCATCTCCACAAAAGTATTCTAAAAATTAGCCAGGCATGATGCTGCACACCTATGGTCCCAGCTACTAGGAAGGCTGAGGTGGGACGATCACTTGAACTCAGGAGATTGAGGCCAATGCAGTCCAGCCTGGGTGACAGGTGAGACCATCTGAAATCACAAAACAAAAAGACAACTATGGCAGGCATGAGACGGGGGTACTTCTGACACAGAGGAAGTCAAAACCACCATAGCCCAGGTGGTCAGGAACAGCTTCTCCCAGGGCATGCTATGATATATATTATCATCCCCAGTTGCAGATGAGGTAACAGAATCAGAGAGGTTAAGCAACTCACTCAAGGTCACACACCTAGGGAGTGGTGGCGACCATTTCTCAGTGAGGTCTGCTGAAATACAAGTCACTTCACTATTTGTGACACCAATCTCTCTTTATATTGTCACCCATTTTAATTCGCATTAACTGACATATACTTACCTGGGGTGGCCTCTCCTTAGCTTTCATATTCTCATAAGTGGCTTAACACGTATAGATTTCATTTTAGCCATCATCAGGCCCTTTTCCTTAAAGAACCTAAGTTTCCCCTTGCAGCACGATTGCCCAGGGCCCAGAACTGAAGACGTCCTCTATCTCAAATTTAATCTTGCCACCACACCCCAAAGACTAAGGGAGGAAATGGATTGTTACTGCCATGTAGAGATTAATGTTTGTGGGTATTTCACAAATTTCTGAACTACGAGTTTGAAATGTAAGCCACTGCCTGCGGCAACCAGAAACAGTAAAAACAAGTGCTCTCCCTATGAAAGTATTCCCTGCGAAGATTTTATTAAATGCCAAGCATTCCAGGTTAAGAACACTGGGCCCCGTGTTTACAGGGGGAGTTGGCTTGGAGATTCTGCTCCTAAGAATGCGTAGTCCTTTCTCTCTCCACTGCTAGTGCCCCTGGCTGATAAGCTCAGCAAGCAAGGCCATTCGCCTTTTCCTTTGCGAGCAAACACACCAAGTTGACCCTCACACCCACGCCACAAATCCAACGCACCCAACAGGCGAACGTCGAGTAGAGAAATAGGGTATTGGAGATGCAGATGCGAAACATCTGTGGCTACTCGAGAGCACCACATTCTGATTGGCTCAGAGGGTTACCGCCCCGAGGCAGTCGCCTGCTACTCCAGCAGGTGGACGCGCCGCGAAGAGGCCTCCTTCTCCAAACATGCAGACCGCTGGCAGCTTGTGCGGCTACTGGACACAAATGGCCCCTGGACCATTCCTTGCGCGCGCCAAGAATGCCAGCATCACAGCGCCATTAAACCCGCACGTCTGAGTCATATTTTCACGTTACGACCGTCCCTCTGTCACACGTCGGAGCGGAAAGGGGTGTGTTGACGGCTTTTGTTTCAATAGCGCGGCCAATGCCGTCTCCTTGAAAACCCTCCAGTCTCGTGTCTCATGCTTGGCGGGTGGGAGGCAGGAATGGTGGGGTAGGGAGGTTAGATGCCAAGTGACACGGGGTGATTTCTGAACCCGCCTGACCACTGATCCCTATTCCCAAGTGGTAGTCCGGCGGCTACGAATGGGCCCGCGGCAGTCGCTCTTTCTCCGGCTGAAACAAGGCCACCCCCAAGCTGCGCGAAAGAGAAGACGCCACCCCTAGAGTTGCACGACCGCCATTCCCACACGGGAAGATATGCGGGACGACGGGGAAAATCACCCGCCATTCCTGTCGAAATCCCCGCTCCCGCCGGCCCAACCCCCCCTGGCGATTCGGAATCCCAATACATCCTGGGGCTGCTGCTAGGGGACAGTCTCGGTCTCGGCCTCTCGCTCTGTCTCTCTGCGAAGTCCTCTCTCCCACCCCCCGGCCCTCAGTCTCTCCGCGCGCGCTCGCTGCGCTCTTTGTCTCTCTCGGCCGCTCTCTCACGCGCGCTTCTCGGCGTCCGGGAGCCGCTTCCGCCGCTCCCAGGCGCCCAGCGCGGGCGCGCTCGTTTCCTCGCCCTTGGGAAACGCAGCGCCTCCCGCCAGTAACTTGAAGGGTAAGATCCATCGGAGGAGGCAGCCGCCCTCCGGCGGCGCTAAGTGCGCCGCAACGGAGAAAGTGGGCGGTTGGAGGAGGATGCTGCTAACGCACAGGATGCCGACGCCGGCTGAAAAATTGGAGACCTTTGATTGGCTGCCGGCGACCCGCCGGGAGCCGGAGGAGGTGAGCCGAGGTGGGTGTCTGCCCCGCGACAGGTTGGGGGTTGGTCCGTTCTACCGCGCACCCACGCCGCCTCGGGTGGGCTGGCGGGGAGAAGGCGGGAAGTAGGTCATCCTTCCGGAGGGGTGCGCGCGGCGCCGTTCCCGGAGGGCCCTCTCTGAGCGTGGCTTGTGGACGCGAATGCTTCCGGGAGGCCCAGATGGCGAAGAGACTCCCTATAGCGCGACGCTCCGGACTTCAACGGCGAGGGAACGTGCGGGAACTGGGCCTGGAGGGGTCTGGGGCAGGGAGGGCCGACTTCTCCTGTGATTGGCTGGGAGTTTTGAGCTAGGGGCGCAGCCGCCCTGAGAACGCCGACACCGCTGTTTCTTTCTTTTCTTGTCTTGCTTTTTTGTTTTTTTTCTTTTATTTCTTTTTTTTTTTCGTTTTTTTTTTTTTTTTTTTTACTGTTTTGCGATGACATGATACATGCCATCTTGGAAAGACAGCAACCGTAAACAATCCGACAGACATTGAAATTATTCAGGCTACTGCCTTAGGGAGAGCGCCCCAGAAGTGGAAATCACACTGTCGGGGTAACCGGGGTGGGGCGGGGGGGATGTCTTTTACTTTCATAGGAAGGAGTAGACCTGTTTTAGTGGGAATATTTATGGGGCAGGGTTTTTGTTGTAATCAGCGGAAGTCTCAACCAGCTTAACAGGGAATGTTTCTCTCTGTGCCTAGCTACTTCTAGGAGGACAGACTTCCTGTCCAAGTGAATTATTCATGAGACAAAAGAACAAGGACTGGTGGGGTCTGCTATCTGAGAGTTATGGCACAGAGTGGACAGACAGCATCCCTTATCTAAGTCTCATGGAGAATAATTGGTCCTGTGTGGCCAGCGACTTCCCAGAACATCAAAGTGTACAGAGATTTCTTTACCGTGGCGTACTTCAGGAGTCAAGTGATATGCAACAGTGTCTATCCTAGCAGATACATGGATAGTAGATTCCTTTTTAACGCTGGAAGAAGCCACCTCGTGAACAGCTGTTTATGAAGGAAGGAAACATGAACCATTATCCCAGAATATTATTTCATTTTACAGATGAAGTAACTGAGCCACAAAGAGGTTAAGCAACCTCCCCAAAGTCATACAAGAAATAAATGGTGGAGTCTCTATTTAAATCCAGGTGTCTGTGACTTCATCCTCTTCGTGCTGTGCAGCCATACACTGTCATTTCCAAATCCGCATGTGTGGCTCGATTCTCTACCTGAATCTACAGATTTCCGCCAACTGACAACCCCACAGGCCCGTTGCACTCACCTCCTCCCATCCAGTATCCTCAGCAGTTGGAGATGGCTCCCCAAAGAAGAGAGTGTTAGAGATCCTGGTCCCAAAGGCCCTACCCAGCCCCTGGAGGGAGAGGTGGGCTTCAAGAGGAAGTTTAGAAGATTTGAAGGGAGAGTTTATTTGAGGGACAGGCTGATGGGCTATTACAGCACACACGTGATAATAGACACCTGTTACTTTAAATTTATGTATTTACTTATTTTTTTAGTATTGGCAATACATGCTGAATGGTGATGATGCCCAAAGCAGACAGGTAAGATCAAGCAGCCACTGTATGGGCAAGTCAAGACGTTCCCATTTTACTTGGGAAGACCTGACAAGAAAATACCACTCTGCAGTATAAAAGGAGAACCTTCTCCTAGACTCAACAAATGAAACAAATTAGTCATTTTTTCTAGTTATTCTTATTCTCCTATTACAGATGCACGGTAAGCACAGGGAGGTTAGGTCAGCTCTGCGAAGTCATTCAAGTCATAAGTCGTTGAGTCCCATAGCAAGTACTACTCAGCATGTCCCAAAGTGAACCCACCCATTCCCACTCTCCTGTGCTGCCTGACTCAGTGACAGGCACCACCCTCTACCCAGCAGCTTGGGCCAAAGACCTTGAAAGCCATCTTTGATTGCTGCCTCTCACCACCCCCACAGTTGACCAAGCCTGGCCAGTTCGACCTCCCAAGTTTTTCTAAGTGAGATCTTGACACTGACTCCTCTCCATCACCACAGTAAGTTCCCTAGTTCAGTCACCCTCATCTCCCTCCTTGAGGACCACCAACAATTCATAGCTCATCTTGCTGACAGTCTTGACCCCTTCCCACCCATTCTCTGTCCCAGTGAGTGGGGCACCTTTCTTAACTGCTAATCTGGTCATGTCAAACCTTTTCAAATTCTATTAGGGATGCCTGCTGCCCTTAGGATAAAGTCCAGCCTCCTGGATTAGGGATATCAGGCCCCGGCTACCACCAGGCCTCTCTCTAGCATGCACGCTCGCTTTCTTGCTGTCTCTCTCTCATGTCCGCCGCCTCACACCCGCCCTTCCCTCTGTCTGGCCAGCACTTGCTCCATCACCCGCTGCCTGATTCCTCCTTACCTTCAGCTCTCAAGTGAAGGAGAGCAAATTATATTTTACCTAAGGAGCACGTAATCAAAAGGCATGCTTAGTGGGTTTGATATTTTTACTCAATAGCACATGATGGGGATTCATGAAAATTCCCCCAATGGGCCAACCAGTTGGAATGTCACCTGAGAGTAGGGTTTTTGGGAAAAGTTTACTTGCAAAGACTAGGATGCAGGAAAGTAACTGAGGAAGCTGACAGGTTCATTTGCCTGACTATAGCAGTTACTTCACTGTGTCTGTATAACAACATGTTATATAAATACACATATAAATATATTGTATATATATAATATATACAATAAAAACATAAAAAATAATAAAGATACACAACATAGATCTCTCCTTCATTCCTATAGACTCATCATGTGTGAATGTGGAGTTTGGAATTGTAGTCCCAGGTTCAGTACCATGAAGTGATGTGGGCTGAGGACCTGCCTCACAGCTAGTTTTTCCAGCCATAGAGTGAACTGTGAGGCTTAGCTTCATTCACTACAGCCTGTTATTTCAGCTCCTAGCATTGCACACCTATTCAAATATGAACAGAAGTGTCTGCTTTGGACATGTGGACAATGAAAGAGAAAAGATGGA
>NW_016807107.1:0-2305 GCF_001698545.2 Rhinopithecus bieti
TGAAAGAGTTATCAATAAAATGAATGGGTTATGATAAAGGGTTGTAAAATACTAGGATTTGTCATAGAGATGAAGCCTCAAGTAGCAGACTTTAGAGAGAATAGACTGTAAATATTTCTTATCAGACTTAAAGTCTGTGTTGATGTTAATGCTGGAGGGGTATTATGAGGTATGTTTAACTCCCACTTCCTGTCATGGCCAGTTTTTCAGGATGAATTTTTGGGTGCCCTGGCTGAGGAGGGAGTCCATTCAGATGCTTGCAGAGGCCTTCAACTTTTATTTTTGGTTTACAGCCTGTATCTTTCTTTTCATTTTGTGTTCCTGTTTCTGTTGTGTCTTTGTCTGGTTTTGGTATCAGGGCAATATTGACCTCATAGAATGAATTTAGAAGTATTCCTTCTTCCTCAATTTTTTGGGAGTAGTTTGGGTAGAGTTGGCATTAGTTCTTATTTAAATGTTTGGTAGAATTTAGCAGGGAAGCCATCAGGTCTCAGGCTTTTCTTTGATGGGAAACATTTTATTATGGCTTCAATCTTGTTACTTGTCATTGGTCTATTTAGGTTTGGGATTTTTTCATGATTCAATCATGGTATATTATATGCTTATCCATTTCTTTTAGGTTTTCCTATTTATTGTTGTATAATTGCTCATAATAACCTCTAATAATCCTTTAAGTTTCTGGAAGTACCAGTTTTAATTTCTCTATTTTCATTTTATTTTCTTTTATTTTAGTCTTTTCTCTTTTTTTCTCAGTCTGGTTAAAGGTTTGTCAATTTTTTCTTTTCAAAAACACTTCCCATTTTATTGATTTTTTTGTATTTTTTATTTATTTCAATTTCATTTATTTATGCTCTAGTCTTTATTATTTATTTTCTTTTACTCATTTTAAGTTTGTTTTACTCTTGCTTTTCTAGTTCTTTATGATGTATTGTTAGGTTGTTTATTTGAAGATTTCATACTTTTTGATGTAGACATTGCTGGGCAAGGTGCCACAGCCCTGGCATCAGGAAGTGGTTGACTTGTGTGCTGGTAAGAATTTACCAATGACAGTATAGGTTTGAAAAAGGAAAGTTTTGTCAGAAAGAAAGAATGCTGCAGAAGAGAGCAGCTGGGTGCCTCAGAAAGAGAGGACTGAGCTCACCATGGTGGATTTTCCTTAGGAGCATCTATGGACCTTACAGTGGGAGCTGAATGGTAATTTACATGATAAATGATTACAGTTGTAGACATTTTGGTACCTTAACGTCAGCAACGGTTTGCACAGTGAGTTTTGGCATGCATGCATTCCAGAGATGTATAGAAATTCTAGTTACTTATAAATTTTAAGTTGAAACAAGCATAGGACCAGGTGCCAAGTTTAGATAATAGGGAAGTCTAATTACTTATAAATTTCTCCCATAAGAAGTTTTTGTCTCCAGATGGCCTGCTTCATAGTCCCCTGAGAGTTTTTGCTGTCTTCATTATATTTCTAAATTCCTCAGATAAGGAGTTTTGTCTCTGGGTGGCCTGCTTGATGGTCACCAGGTGATTTTTGCTGTCCTCATTTTCCCCCAATAAGTACATTGGCAAATTTTTTGACCCTTTATATTCCCCCATGATCATGTGATCATGTTTACCTGCTGCCTATTGTGGTCTCAAGAAAGGGAAAGCAGCACAGTGAAGAGGGGCATCAAGTATTTGTGAATACTTCCTGCTGAAAGGGGAATTGATAGAATAGGTTGTGTTTTCCCTTTCTTGCTCTCTTTCATGAAAAAGGAATGAAGTGTCATGAAAAACTCATTTATGGGTGGGAAGGTCAGATTCCATTAAGAGTCCCCATGTAAATTGAAGTTGCTGTTGCAGGCCAGTATTAGGATTGCATAATCATCTGAAGATGGAATTGTTGTAGTATGGAAGATATAACCTTAATGAGAGCATTTAAAAAGGCAAAGACCAAATATTAAAAGAAAAAATGACAATGAATAAAGGTCCAAGGAATGGGGGAAGCCAAGTGGTTTTGGAAACCAATCAGTAAAGGTTTTGACCTTGTCTTGGTTACTTTGGGAAAGTGTGTGTAGCCATTTGGCCAGTTAGAAAGTGACCTTCCTCACTCACCACAGGTTAGAAACCCTGTACAGTGACTGTATAGACAAGATATTAGGCCAGTTTTCCCAAGGGGCTTTTATTGGCTAAGTCAAGTTTGATTCCTTAAAGGAAAGCACACCCTCCCAGTCAAAGCCTTAGTAAAACAACCAGTTTCTCCAATTGCATCTTGTTGGAAAAGAAATAAAATTTTACTGTACTTTTTCAAATAAATATATTGCCA
>NW_016807107.1:5737-7945 GCF_001698545.2 Rhinopithecus bieti
AATAAATTTGCAGTTTTGCTCCTACCCTTGCCTAATCGCTGGTTCTTTTGTGCCCTCTCTGGTGGTCTTAGAAAAACAAATCAGTTATGACTTAACCATGAGTGTACAAGGTATTTGCAAAGAGGTGGTAAGCAGTTTTTACAAAATCTAGAATCTTTAAAGATAGCTCAAAGAAAGGAAGATTTTAAAATGAAGCCAAAAGTTGTTTATGGAGGGGAAAACATCAGCAAATTGCAAAAGTCACACAGTTATTGACAAGGAAGTACTCATTTCCTAAGCCAGGATTGAACCTGGGCCACCACTGTAAAGTGGCAGAGACCAAAAGACAGTATACCATGTGGTGACAAGGTCAAGCTCCCAAGGACATACAAGAGGGAAACCTCATCCAGTTTTTTGTTTCAGAGACCTTCAGCAAAGCCTGTTACTGACCAGTTTGCTAGTGGGCTTATGGAGTCCTAAGCCTGTGTTCTATTCTAAGGTATTTCTCCTTGTAACAGAACCATACAGAAAGACACACAAAGGGCACCAGATTGGCTACAGCTTACAACTAGCCTCATAAATCCTTTTATACCATTAGTCAAACTTTGCAATAGATATAAGCAGTGATTTATACCATTCATTCAATTGGTTTGCACAGGGAGAGAGACGCCAGAAGCCTGACTGGTAAAAATGTTTACACGTTCGCTGCTATGTCAGGCTTCTGGGTTCCCTTCCCCTGAGCCATGGAGTCCTATTGACCCTGGAGCCCTGTGAAATGGGAGCAGACAAAGAGGGTATCTGCATACCTTCCTCAGGAGATAGCTCAGGTGGAATTGTAATTTTTTCCCACTTCAATTTTGAGCCAAGCATTTTAAGGTTTGGGAAAATTAAACTTTCCCCATTTGGGGGATGCATTCAAGGGGAGTGTCCTGTGGTATGGAGGCTCAATTACCCATCCACGAAGAGAGGAGAGAGGGAGGAAAAAAACAGGAAAAGAACGTGCTTTTCTTTTCCCCAAAGGTGTCCTAGTGATTAAGAAGGCATTTGAGAGAAGTACAGACTGAAGATGGTTGGTTACCCATCTGGAAAG
This sequence comes from Rhinopithecus bieti, assembly GCF_001698545.2. NCBI lineage: Eukaryota > Metazoa > Chordata > Mammalia > Primates > Cercopithecidae > Rhinopithecus > Rhinopithecus bieti. The sequence continues at coordinate 6,807 of NW_016807107.1, forward strand.
AGGGAAAAAAGATATCCCTTAGTTCCTTTCCCTTCCCAGAAAATACCCAGGGTGTACGAGGGAGAGAAAGATGGCATTCCCTTTTATCTTCTGTCCTTATATCTCTGAGTCCCAGCGACCTTGGCAGGTGCCGACGATGGGTGCCAATGCAGCCTTTGCCCATGTAACACAGAGGCATATAGGTCAGAAATATCTGCACTCTCTTACACGCTGGCCTATCCTCTCTTCTACAAGTAAACTTTGAGTTTCCTAGACTTCATCTATGCCATGAATATGAATTTGGCTTTCTTTCATGAAGTGGGAACCCAGTCAGCAGAAATTAGTCTTGCTCACTCCCTGTACCACATAATACGGTTTGGCTGTGTCCCCACCTAAATCTCATCTTGAATTGTAGTTCCCCAAATCTTCACATGTTGTGGGAGGGACCTGGTGGGAGGGAATTGAATCATGGGAGCAGGTTTTTCCCATGCTGTTCTTGTGATAGTAAATAAGTCTCATGACAACTGATGGCTTTCTAAAAGTGCAGTTCCACTGCACATGCTCTCTTGCCTGCCACCACACAAGACATGCCTTTGCTTCTCCTTCACCTTCTACCATGATTGTGAGACCTCCTTAGCCATGTGGAACTGTGAGTCCACTGAACATCTTTTTCTTTATTAATTACCCAGTGTTGGGTATGTGTTTATTAGCAGCGTGATAACAAACTAATATACTCACCTACTCTGCACCCCTTGGCTTCCATTGTTGCCTGCCTTTGGATCCCTCAGATCTAGTTTTCCTTACTAAGGCTTAAACGTGAAGCTTGGAATTGAGTTTGGGACAAAAAGGTGCCTCCAGAGGGTGCATGGATTCATTTAAATTAAGTCCCAGGCTGCCCTCACCAGATTTGCAGCCAGCAGCCAGCAGGGCTTCTCCTCCATTGCTTCCTTTTCATAATAAGAGTGCTAAGGTGAAGCTGTGGAACCAGACCCTCCTCAAACAAGGGAGAGAAAGGAAGTCCTGTAAATTTGGGACCTGGCCTAGTAAGGTGTCTCCCAAAAGAGAGAGAGAAAAAAAACCTCATTAAAAAGCTCCCTGTATTTGCAAGGCTATGTGAACTCCTGACATGGTGGAGAAAAGAGAAAAAAAACAGCTTAGGT
>NW_016807107.1:11205-16560 GCF_001698545.2 Rhinopithecus bieti
CCAGGCTGGAGTGCAGTAGCACAATCTGGGCTCATTGCAAGCTCTGCCTCCCGGGTTCATGCCATTCTTCTGCCTCAGCCTCCTGAGTATCTGGGACTACAGGCGCCCACCACTACTTCCAGCTAATTTTTTTGTATTTTTAGTAGAGACAGGGTTTCACTGTGTTAGCCAGGATGGTCTCAATCTCCTGAACTCATGATCTGCCTGCCTTGGCTTCGCAAAGTGGTGGAATTACAGGCATGAGCCACTGCACCAGGCCTGCCTCAACTTTCAAACTTGTTATTGGTCTATTCAGGGATTTGACTTCTTCCTGATTTAGTCTTGGGAGGGTGTATGTGTCCAGGAATTTATACATTTCTTCCAGATTTTCTAGTTTATTTGCATAGAGGTGCTTATAGTATTCTCTGATGGTTTTTTGTAGTTCTGTAGGATCAGTGGTGATATCTCCTTTATCATTTCTTATTGTGTCTATTTGATTCTTCTGTTTTTTCATCTTTATTTGTCTGGCTAGTGGTCTATTTTTTAATTTTTTCAAAAAACCAGTTCCTGGATTTATTGTTGTTTTTGAAGGGTTTTTCATGTCTGTAGCTCCTTCATTTCTGCTCTGATCTTAGTTATTTCTTGGCTTTTGCTAGCTTTTGAATTTGTTTGTTCTTGCTTCTCTAGTTCTTTTAATTTTGATGTTAGGTATTGATTTTAGATCTTTGTCACTTTCTTCTGTGGGCATTAATGCTTTAAATTTCTCTCTAAACACTGCTTTAGCTATGCCCAAGACATTCTGGTATATTGTGTCTTTGTTCTCATTGGTTTCAAATAATTGATTTATTTCTGTCTGAATTTCGTTATTTACCCAGTAGTCATTCAGGAGCAGGTTGTTCAGTTTCCATGTATTTGTGCAGTTTTGAGTGAGTTTCTTAATCCTGAGTTCTAATTTGATTGCACTGTAGTGTGAGAGACTGTTATAATTTCTGTTCTTTTGCATTTGCTGAGGGGTGTTTTACTTCCAATTATGTGGTCAATTTTAGAACAAGTGTGATGTGGTGCTGAGAAGAATGTATATTCTGTTGATTTGGGGTGGAGAGTTCTGTAGATGTCTATTAGGTCTGCTTGGTCCAGAGCTGAGCTAAAGTCCTGAATATCCTTGTTAATTTTCTGTCTCGTTGATCTGTCCAATATTGACAGTGAGGTGTCTTCCACTATTATTGTGTGGGAGTCTAATTCTCTTAGTCTTCCACTATTATTGTGTGGGAGTCTAATTCTCTTTGTAGGTCTCTAAGAACTTCCTTTATGATTCTGGGTGTTCCCGTATTGGGTACATATACACACACACACACACACACACACACATATATATATATATATATATATGATAATTAGCTCTTCTTTTGCATTGATGCCTTTACCATTATGTAAAGCCCTTCTTTTCTTTTTTGATCTTTGTTGATTTAAAGCCTGTTTTATAAGAGACTAAGATTGCAACCCGTGCTTCTTTTTGCTTTCCATTTGCTTGGTAAATATATCTCCATCCCTTTATTTTGAGCCTATGTGTGTCTTTGCATGAGAGATGGGTCTCCTGTATACAGCACCCTGATGGGTCTTGACTCTTTATCCAATCTGCCACTCTGTGTCTTTTACTTGGGGCATTTAGCCTGTTTACATTTAAGGTTAATATTGTTATGTGTGAATTTGACTCTGTCATTATGACGCTAGCTGGTTATTTTGCCCATTAGTTGATGTAGTTTCTTCATGGTGTTGATGGTCTTTACAATTTGGTATGTTTTTGCAGTGGCTGGTACCAGTTTCTCCTTTCCATATTTAGTGCTTCCTTCAAGAGCTCTTGTAAGGCAGGCCTAGTGGTGACAAAATCTCTTATTCTTTGCTTGTCTATAAAGGGTTTTATGTATCCTTCACTTAAGAAGCTGAGTTTGGCTGGATATGGAGTTATGCATTGAAAAATCTTTCCTTTCAGAATGTTGAATATTGGCCTCACTCTCTTCTGGCTTTTAGGGTTTCTGCAGAGAGATCCACTGTTAGTCAGATGGTTTTCCCTTTGTGGTTAACACGATCTTTCTCTCTGGCTGTGTTAACATTTTTTTCTTCATTTCAACCTTGGTGAATCTAACGATTATGTGTCTTGGGGTTGATCTTTTTGAGGAGTATCTTCGTGACATTCTCTGTATTTCCTGAATTTGAATGTTGGTCTGTCTTGCTAGGTTGGGGAAATTCTGGATAATATCCTCAAGAGTGTTTACCAACTTCGTTCCATTTTCCTCATCACTTGCAGTTACATCAATCAAATGTAGGTTTGGTTTTTTTCACATAGTCCCATATTTCCTGGAGGCTTTGTTCATTCCTTTTCATTCTTTTTTCTCTAATCTTGTCTTCATGCTTTTTTTCACTAAGTTGATCTTCAATCTCTGACATCTTTTCTTTTGCTTGATCGATATGGTTATTGATACTTGTGCATGTCTCACGAAGTTCTCATGCTGTGTTTTTCAGCTCCGTCAGGTCATTTATGTTCTTCTCTAAACTGGTTATTCTAGTTAGCAATTTCTTTAACCTGTTTTCCAGGTTCTTAGCTTCCTTTCATTGCATTAGAACATTCTTCAATAGCTTGGAGGAGTTTGTTATTACCCACCTTCTGAAGCATACTTCTGTCAATTCGTCAAACTCATTCTCCATCCAGTTTTGTTCCCTTGCTGGCGTGGACTTCTGATCCTTTGGAGGAAAAGGGGCTTTCTGCGTTTTGGAATTTCAGCCCTTTTGTGTTGGTTTTTCCTCATCTTCATGGATTTATCTACGTTTGGTCTCTGATGTTGGTGACCTTCAGATGAGGTTTTTGTGTGGACTTTTTTGTTTGTTTGTTTATGTTGATGCTATTTCTTTCTGTTTTTTAATTTTCCTTCTAACAGTCAGGTCCCTCTGCTACATGTCTGTTGGAGTTTGCTGAAGGTCCACTCCAGACCCTCTTTGCCTGGGTATCACCAGTGGAGGCTGCAGAACAGCAAACATTGCTGCCTGTTTCTTCCTCTGGAAGGTTCATCTCAAAGGGACACCTGCCACATGCCATCCAGAGCCCTCCTGTTTGAGTTGTCTGTCGACTCCTGCTGGGAGGTGCCTCCCAGTCAGGAGGCACAGGGGTCAGGGACCTACTTGAGGAGGCAGTCTGTCACTTAGCAGAACTTGAGCAGTGTGCTAGGAGATTCACTAGTCTCTTTAGAGCTGGCAGAAAGGAACGTTTAAGTCTGCTGAAGCTGCACCCACAGCTGCCCCTTTCCCAAGGTGCTGTGTCCCAGGGAGATGGGAGTTTTATCTATAAGCCCCTGACTGGGTCTGCTGGCTTTCTTTCAGAGATGCCCTGCCCACAGAGGAGGAATCTAGAGAGGCAGTCTGGCTACAGCAGCTTTATGGAGCTATGGTGGACTCCTCAGTTTGAACTTCCTGGTGGCTTTGTTTACACTGTGAGGGGAAAACGCCTACTGAAGCCCCAGTAATGGTGATGCCCTTCCCCCTACCAAGCGAGAGCATCCAGGTTGACTTCAGACTGCTGTGCTGGCAGTGAGAATTTCAACACAGTGGATCTTAGCTTGCTGGGCTCCATGGGGTTAGGATCCTTTGAGTTAGACCACTTGGCTTTCTGGCTTCAGCTCCCTTTCCAAGGGAATGAAGAATTCTGTCTCACCGGCTTTCTTGGCACCTCTGGGGTATGAAAAATAAACTCCTGTGGGTAGCTCGGCGTCTGCCCAAATGGCCACCCAGTTTTGTGCTTGAAACCCAGGGCCCTGGTGGTGTAGGCACTTGAGGGAATCTCCTGGTCTGTCCGTTGTGAAGATCGTGGGAAAAGCATAGTATGTGGGCTGGAATGCACCGTCCCTCATGCCACAGTCCCTCAATGCTTCCCTTGACTAGGGAAGGGAGTTGCCTTGCACTTCATGGGTCAGTCGATGCCCCACCCTGCTTTGGCTCCCCCTCTGTGGGCTATACTCACTGTCTCATCAGTCCCAGTGAAATGAGCCGCGTACCTCAGTTTGAAATGCAGAAATCACCCAGCTTTTGCATTGATCTCGCTGGGAGCTGCAGACCGGAGCTGTTCCTATTTGGTCATCTTGCCAGCTACCCTCCACAATGGTTCTTTTGAGTCAGAGTAGCACCTATTGCCAAGAACTTTCTGCAGCAATGCTACTCAATGTATTTGTTCCCTTCAGATAATAATGCCTGCCTACCTTCTGAGAGTGCTATTCCATTTTTGGCCCTATAATTCGACTTGTTTATAATACTAAGATTCATCCCAATAGCTATATCACATTTGTTAGGACTACTGACTATTGTTTTTCCCATCCCTGTATGATTCTGGTTTCTTCTCTTCCTCAGTAGTGCATATTGCTGAGACCGCAGAAAGCCTTGTAACTGGGCCCACACAACAGTATATTTCTATGTCAATGGTTTTCAAAATATGATCCCTGGAGCACCAACATTTGCATGTCCCAAGAATTTGACAGAAATGCAAATTCCTTCATCCCATCCCAATCCTGTTTAACTACAAAGAAACTTTGGGCATCTGTCCCAGCAATCTGTGTTTAAATAAGTCCTCTTGATTATACGGATAGAAACTAGAGTCACCTTTAGGATATGGCACTATAGAATATGATGTTCACAGTAAGTTTCTGGTAGATTTCCTTTAGCTAAATAAGTTTCCTTTCATCCCAGTTTTCCTTGTATGTTGGAGAGGGAGGGATAACTCAGGAATGGGTACGGCATTTTTTGGGGAGAATGTACGGGTTTAAATTTTTAATATAGTGAATTAAATTAATAGATCTTAGCTGTATTATACTTTGAATTCTTTACTGAAATCAAGTAAATATTTGGGGTGTTTGGATGTTTAAAAATGTATTCATCAGTGAGATTGGCATATAATTCTTTTGCTATGCACAATTCTCATTTGATTTTGGTATCAGGACTATGTTTTTTTTCTGTTTTCTCTTTCGCAACTTTTACTTTAGGTTCAGGGGGTATATGTGCAGGTTTGTTACATGGGTAAATTACATGTCCCTGGGGATTGGTGTACAAATAATTTCATTACCCAGGCAGTGAGCATAGCACCCCATAGGTAGCTCTTTGATCTTCCCCTTTCCCCATCCTCTTCCCTAAAGTAAGCCCTAGTGTCTATTGTTCCCCTCTTTGTGTCCACGTGTACTCAGTGTTTAGCTCCAACTTACAAGTGAAAAGATGTGGTGCTTGGTTTTCTGCTCTGGCATTAATTCACTTAGGATAATGGCCTTCAGCCATATCCATTTTGATGTGAAGGACATGATCTCATCTTTTTTTTTTTTTTTTTTTTTTTTTTTTATTATACTT
>NW_016807108.1:0-1515 GCF_001698545.2 Rhinopithecus bieti
AAAATAAATAAATAAATAAATAAAATAAAATAAAATACATTTTACTGTTATTTAACTAGTATCTCATCCTACCAAATACATGCTTATCCGTTAAGCTCTTTGAAAAATAATAGCGTTATTATCTGTGCAGATATTTAAACTACAAGAAAAATACAGAGGCTGACATTCTCATGCAAATTTCAAACTTTGAAAATCTTGACTTAATGTTACTTATTTTTTAATAAAATATTTTGAAGATTTCTAAAATTATCTTAGTCACTGCCCTTTTGTATATTCATGTACTTATTTAATAAATGGATGCTACATTAATTTTGTAGCTTTTAAAATTTAACAGAAAGTTACTAATCATAATGATTTTGCAATAGTAAAAGAGTTCTGAATAATAAAGAGAAAAATCTAGCATAAGTAATACCATATCAAAATTTTGAAGGCAGTAATTGATCTGAATAACTTACTGAATCTATTATTGCTCTTGCTATACCTCTGCTAACTTAAATGTACTTTACTTTTGAGATATGTCATTTGATATACTCTCAGGAGTATGAATTTCTAATAAATCTCCAGTTAAAGCCAGAAGAAGGGATTTTTCTCTATTTGTTATTTATTGGAATTCAGTATCATTATTTAATGTTTATTACTTCATCTTCTCTGCTAAACTGCAGATTTACCAAACCGAAATTTAAGACAGCTTAATAGTCACAAACTTCAGAATCAAGCTAATATTACTTACAGTCTAGTAATTTTAACATTAACTATATTAGTATGCTAATGATAAATATCAAAAGAGCAAATAGAAACTTTTAGGTATTTAAAAAAAATATGTTTACTATGAATAAAAGTCACATCCTCTATTAACTCTAATCTGGGTCTAACAGTAGCTCACGTTTTTAAAGTCGTATTCCTGGCTTATTTCCCAGACAAGGGAGGATATGACTGACTTTTGACTGCATGGACTCCCATGGCGTATTCTCACCATTTAGGTCTAGTGTCATTTCAAACAGATGTCCAGGCATGGCCGTTGACAATCTTAGGAATGGAGGCAATGAATGAACTTCCGCTCTAGATTCAGCACTGGTCATCTCAGCACAGTGCATGAGGACTCTCTCAGGCAACTTTTACCATATTGCTCATGCAAAGTTGACCAGCAACCTAGTACCTTATTCATGGCCTACTGGCAATACGGGACACAGTGCTGGGCCCATAATAGATCCTCAGTAAAGATTTGCTAGTTGAATGAAAATACTTTTATCACATTCAAAAAGCAAAGAGTTATAATGCAGTGAGAGGTTTCAACTAAAGCAGATATGCCAATAATCCAGGCAGCAAGAAGATAAAACTAGATAAAACCAGATACAAGAATAGAGCAGAGAACAGTTAACCAGAAACCTATGCTATAACTGAGCAAATGAAAGTCGTCATCAGTGTTATAGTATATTACTGTTATTTTATGTTTCTTGAATTTGGAATGGATCCATAAAAAAATATCAGGGGAGGGAAACAATTTGTTAGGTGGGA
>NW_016807109.1:0-1275 GCF_001698545.2 Rhinopithecus bieti
GTCTCAAAAAAAAAAAAAAAAAAAAAAAAATAATTTTGCTCATAAAAGTAGAAAAGTATTACTTTTTGTTTGTTTGTTTGTTTGTTGAGTCTGAATCTTGCTCTTGTTGCCCAGGCTGGAGTGCAATGGCATGATCTCAGCTCACTGCAACCTCCACCTCTTGGGTTCAAGTGATTCTCCTGCTTCAACCTCCCGAGTAGCTAGGATTACAGGTGCCTGCCACCATGCCCAGCTAATTTTTGTATTTTTAGTATAGACGGGGTTTCACCATGTTGGCCAGGATGGTCTCAAACTCTCCTGATCTCATGATCCCCCCGTCTTGGCCTCCCAAAGTGTTGGGATTACAGGCATGAGCCACCGCGCCTGGCCAAGTATTACATTCTTAAATCAAAATCGATAATTGAAAATTCAGATTCTTTTGATAATTAAAAATACTTAATTTTATCTGTCAATAGCTGAATTGATCAAAAAACTCTAAAGATGGCTGGCAGCCACTGAGCATAATTTGAGATGCATCAGGAAAATTATGTCCTTCCTCATTGCACCAAAATGTACCGAAAATGTCTGTGTCCTATCTTTTTTTTTTTTTTTATGAAAATGCTAAGTTTTACATGTCTTGTGCATGGTTTGGCATGGGGGAGGAAGCGGGAGGAAGGTCTTTAGTCTTTACAACTAAAGACCATGAACCAGAGAAGATGGAAGTGAAACTGAAACTGTGATAGTCATCAAAAGCAGTTAAGGCATGTTTTCATTCTTAGCCACCCTGCTATTTCTCTTTAATCATGCTGTTAGACAATCAATTGTACTTAACTGTCATAATCACAGTGGTTGAAAACTTCAAGTCTACCTGCACAACACAGCAACAGCTACGAAAACATAATTAAATTTACAGAGAAAACCCCATCATTTTTATAAGCAACTTGAATAAGCTTTCAGAGTGGTAGAAATGAAAAAAAATCTACATCACGCTAGAATGAATGCATTAAAGAAAAATATAACGGTTTTCAAAACCTGACAACTATTCTGAATGACAAAACGAGCTAGTGTATTAAATTTTTATTTTCCTGCTGATAGCTTACAGGTATTATTTAGTAATTTGAATAAAACCTTCCTTGTTTCATTGCAGCAGATTCTCTAGCTTTTGTACCTGCTGATCCGTGAGTCTTCACGTGTAAAAATCCAAAAGGGTGATTTTTTTTTGGTAGTGGTTTTCAAATAGAAGGATAGTTTTGTCCCCATTTGAAAATACCTATTTGCATGAATAAAAGTAAAAAA
>NW_016807110.1:0-1286 GCF_001698545.2 Rhinopithecus bieti
AGCAAGACTCTGTCTCAAAAAAAAAAAAAAAAAAAAAAAATTCCTGATAAAGCCAGTAACTTTCAAAGAATCTTCCCAAGTTATTATTTTTTTTTTAGGAGCCTGGTAAGTGTAATGATTCAACAGCCAGTCTTTTGTCTTCCTAACGGACTTAGTCAAGCCCTAACAAATGCATAAGCATACTGTTTAAAAGGGCAGCTGTCAGAATGCTTACTCCTCCTAGGAGAAAAACACTATAAGCACAAAGTGTCGTCATATTAATTGAGACACCTCAACTTCAAGGCACATCTGTCTCTGGGCCTTTGGATAATCAAAATGACCACTAAAAATAGAACAGCGGTATCTCCAACGGGGCCAACATGAGCCACCCCCAATCCTAAGAGACTTCTGTGAGATGTGACCTGGGATACACATATATTTTGCAGAACCAAACTGAATATCCATCTAAATGTAATCATTTGTTTCCAGTTTTTAACTTTATGTCCTGTTAAGGCTGGCAGACAAAAGTAATGAACAGACATATAACTCTTGGCCTACAGTGAATATTCACAGTTAGCTCACTAGTTGACTGAGGTTTGCTAAAAGGTCTGCTGCTTGCACTGAAAGTCCAGGAGCTGCATAATGAACATCTTGGTTTTTGTTTTTGTTTTGTATTTTTGATTTTCCCCATCACCAAAAGTAAGCCGGCTCTGTCTGTCGGGATGCCCAGGCTGTGTGGCAGCAGTGTCAAAGGCTGCCACTTGCTCCAAGGCACTGCCATCTGCAGCAGCACAACATTTTGTCTCCGGAAAATAAACACATCTGCCTTTGCCAGTGTCCTCCCACTGTGCCGCCCATCTGGAGCAGGTGAGCTGAAGGCAAGCCTCGGCATGGGTGAGACCGAGGCAAGTAGAGAAGATGAGGCCTCAAGGGAGACGGCACATGCAGGGAGAAGGCAGTGCTGCGTCATGTCACATCCTGCTAACCACATTTGCCAAAAAGCATGTGAAATTACTCTTGTTAGTGATATTTCAATCACATGTAACAAATGGTTGGTAGTGTACAGGGGACGAGACTTGCAAAGTCAGGGTTTCACCTGGGTCATCTGTTCACACAACCTCACTGATACCAATAAACAGATGATGTCTTTGTGCCAGCCACCTAAGGCATGAGAATAATAATTCTCATGGTCAGAATAGAAGGCTCAAAGCAACAGGATTCTTCTAGGACAGGAGCACACTATACATGCCTAGTACTAATCAGATCAAACACCCTTGAATTAAGGCCAGAGTGTGGGGATAAGCTTC
>NW_016807111.1:0-7381 GCF_001698545.2 Rhinopithecus bieti
CTCTGGAAGGGGAACATCACACACCAGGGCCTATCACAGGGAAGGGGGGGGAGGGATTGCACTGGGAGTTATGCCTGATGTAAATGACGAATTGATGGGTGCTGACGAGTTGACGGGTGCCGCACACCAACATGGTAGAAGTATACATATGTAACAAACCTGCACATTATGCACATGTACCCTAGAACTTAAAGTATAATAAAATAAATAAATAAATAAATAAATAAAATACTCTAGAAGAAACAAGAAAAAAAAAGAAAATAATTGCTATTCTCTGTTACTATACTTAATTTATCTAAAATGGACATAAAACAAAAATATATATGTATATATTTGAAGGTTCACATTTAGTTTATTTTTGAAAACGAATCTGGCTAAATCATCTTACAGACATATTGTAATAAGCTAAGTGGTAGGAACTTAGTATAGTTTAAACAGAAAAATTGAAAAGAAATTGAGTTGCAGAGTTCATTAGTGTAATACTTATAAAATGCTTGGAACTAGAAGTCAGCAGAGATTTCGACTAAATTATATGGAAACTCACTCTGTAACATGGGAAAGCCAATTACCATTCTGCAAGTTACATAAAAAGAGAAACTTGGAATCAAAGTCTTGAAGTTCTCTTCCTGAAATAAAAAATGAGTAAGTCCATGAATTTCTCAATTCTGTCTCAATGTGATAGCATAGTTGTTATTACGTACATTTATTTTTGCTACTTTAATGTTGAATCTATTGTAATCCATCTCACTTGAATGAGGAAAAGAAAATCATTTTTGCAATAACAAAAGGGTTAACAGAAAATAGACTAAAATTAACCTTTCTTACATTTGTCTTTCAGAGTTTTGATGCTCCTTTGATATGCCATGACCCAACAGGTGATGAATAGCCACTCATTAAGTATTTATACATGTGTTTCTTTATAAGCAACACATAAGCTAAGTACTTTCAAGAACCCGGTTACTTGGAAAAGAATGTGATGATTACTAAAATTAAAAAAAAATCCATCATTAGACATTAAACAATATAATGTACATAAAATGGTATTACTAAACATATACCTCAAGTGTCCAAAATATAAAGACATCCATGAAGAACACATTTCAGATGATTTTTTCACTTATTACTGAAATATAAATTGATACTAACAAGAAAGTCTCATTAACTATTTCATCTGATCAAAACAAATCTCCCTGTTTTATGTTTAAGAGTGTAGCACTAGTCCCATTAATGCCAATATTATTATAAACAAAATTTATATCCTTTCTTATCATTTGTTAAGCCCTTAAATTTGTCTTGATAATGTAGAAAGTTTAAATCAATACTGTTTGCAAGGCTGGTTGTGTGGTGGCTCACGCCTATAATCCTAGCACTTTGGGAAGCTGAGGCAAGAGGATTGCTAGAACTCAAGTGTTTGAGACCCACCTGAGCAACAAAGTGAGACCCTCTCCCCACCATCTTCACAAAAAGTAAAATTAAAAAATATATATAGTGATGTGCCATGGCATGCACCTGTGGTCTCAGCTACATGGGAGGCATGGGAGGTTGAGGCAAGAGGATGGCTTGATCCCAGGAGGCTAGTGCTGCAGTGAGCCAGCCTGAATGACAGAGCAAGATCCTGTCTCAAAATAAAACAAATAAAATTGGTTGGTAAGAATTTCTTGTTAACAAATTTAAAATTTGATTCCAAAAATTAGCGTTGTCTTAAAAGGAAAGTTCATCAAAACCAAGTGATTATTACTGTGTCAATCCACAGAAAGTTTAACTTTAATTATTTCCTTTAAAATAATATTAATATAGTAAGAAAATGAGAACATTCCTCTTTTATTTTTGAAAATGCTTTTTTTGAAGAAGACCACAGTGACTCATGCTGTTTAGGTCTCTTCTAAATCTCATTTATAGCAGAAAAATACATAAATATGAGTTTGTATTTACTTAGCATAAACATGCTTTTCACCTTTGCTTATGTATAGACTACCAAGAGCATAGCCCAGGGAAGTGTAATGAGTGAGGTGCTAGGAATGTGGTGCTTTCATAACAGCACATGGTTTTAGAAAGGTTTTATAAATAAATATATGTGAGTTATTTCCTATTATCTATTTAATGAAAACAAACACATAATTAAATTAAATTAAATATAACCCTGAAACTATTTTTATGAAGATTAAATAGAATAAAACTAACGGGCTTTGAAGTTCATAAAGTTTCCTAAAAGAATGGAAGTATGAAGTTCCAGAACTAATAAATTTTCATTTGCCCTCTAGTAAAACAACAAATCAAACCACTGCAAACCAGTGGCACATGTGATTTATCACCCAGTGAAAGTAATATCTACGGAGATGCAAGTAAAATTATTGGGGGGGAGGGGCCAATGGGGAACATGAAGGAGCCATTGTTTCCTGCCGAAACTTTGAAGCAGTGAGAACAAAGTTACGTGATGCTGTTTTCATTCTAGAATCTGAAAAATTTTAAGCATTTTCTTTCATAGACTGTCAGAAAAAAATGGAAACCCTGGAACTGCTCACCTACTAGAGGTAGGGCTTACTTATGTTTCTGTGGCAACCTCATATTTTTTTCTCTGATAGGTTCCCCCTGTCTGTTTGTGAGTGACACATGGTTCTATGAAGTAACTCTTCCTAAAAGATAGTCATTAAGATAGCAGGCAAGTTCATTTTCCCTAGTTACACTTAGCTGGACAGTCTTGTTCCCAGCCTAAGTACTCATGTATGCACTTAATATAAGATGTATATATACATGCTAATGTCTATTCATTTGTATGAATTTAATGCTTTATAATATTGAGATGTTTTATTTTTTTAAAGAAAATCTGATTACAGTCAGATGAACACCAGTTTGGGGAATCAAGATTTTAGAAAACTCATCTCAGTCAGACAACTTATCTTATCTTGATGACCTTTGTGGATTTTACAAGATGTCTTTTCCTTCCCTAATACCATAAACTTACCTTGTAATTCCACAGTCTGTGAGATGTAAAATATAAAGTCTATTGTTAAAACTCCATTTTAAACATCCCACAGTTTATTTCACACTGCTAAAATAATTCTTTTTTTTTTTTTTTTTTCAGAGATAAGGTATCCTGGGAGTGGAGAAAGGGCAGGTTAATACATGTTGTCTGCATGTAACATTTTAAAAAAATATTTGAGCTAAGGATCTGATAATGTTTTTTACCTTTACCACACTTGTTAGGATTTTCCCTGAACTTATGATTTCCTGAAATTTGAAATCCAACTGAATTTTCATAGATATCTCCTTGAAGATTAAATTGAAGTTGTCTTTAAATAAGACTCTAGCTACCACCTTAACGTAAGGATGGAATTCTTGCCCCCTGCTTTGTGTTTGCTAATGACTGATTAGGTTGAGTATTATGGTTACCACTGATAATAATAAAAGAATCTATCTTTGCTTCTTCCCCATTTGCTCTTTCTACCAAGAATGCCTTAAAGTTGGTGAAATTCTCTGGATTATAAATCTTGTCTGTGCATAAGTATTATTGGAAAAGTACCTAGCTCTCTATATACTCCCAATGATAGAGTTTGAGGAAATTTTTCACTATAATTCTTCAAAGTACGGAAGTAGACATTTGAAGAGTCTGAACAGTGGAGGAGCTTGGGGCTTTTCTGAATGTTGCGAGTTCTCAGATACTCAGTTACTTCATATGTAAATAATTTGTTTACTTGTGAGGATCCATAGCAAGTAAGTTAAAGATGTCTCAAGAATTGCATATCAGGTCTCAGAAAGAACTGAGTACACAGTAGGACTCACTCCAGTTCTAGTGTCTGTCAGAAACTCCAGTGATGCAGCAGTAACTGTAGAAAGTATCCTTTATATTCTGTAAGAATGAAGACACTGTTTGTTATGTATTCTCTCTGCTCTGCTGATTCTCTCTCTCGCTCTCTTCTTCTCTCTCCCCGCTGAAACACATACAGACACACAATCTCTACAAAACTTAAAGTAAATATCATTGGGTGAGGCAGTCCCCATTTGATATAGACATCTTCTTGGGCTGTACCTTTATGCCAGGCCACCTAATAGGGCATTGACAAACGTATTGATAACAGGCTTTAAGTGTACAGCTCACTCCTATTCCAGTATATAGTGATGCTCTTAGGACAAGAGGGAAACAAGAGGGAAGGTGTTTTAACATTTGGTGCTGAGACTTTTCAAAAAGTATGATGCCCAAAGGAAACTCAGAAAATCATGTTCTTCTTTATAATACTTTGTTAATCCGAGTTGTGAAGCAGGTTCACTGTACATTGGTTACCAAGTTGTCTGAGTCTGGTGAGACAGAATACCTCCCCCATACACACATACACACACAGAGACAGGTTATAGAAGTGGATTTATTACTTACAGATAGGCAGCAGTATATAACAGAAGCCTGGGATTTATGAGCCAGGTTGAGGAAAGCTGCCTGGGGCAGATATAGTCTGGTCTGTGCATGCCCCACCTGCACCACAGCTCAGGGACTCTGAAAAAACAGCTCACCTCCTTGGGTTTTATACCCTCTGAGCAACAAGACATGCTGAGTTAAAATGTTGAAGGACATCCTGTTTCTAAGGGGGGCTGGAAAAAAGTCAGAGTTTTTCTAGTCAGCCCTTCCCTATCTCAGCATGTTTCACTTCCAGAACGACATTCTACAGTTATTCTGAAGCACTACCCGCAAGAATAGGGTAGAGCTGGATTGGTCCAAGGTCACCCAGAAGACTGCCTTACAAGAGTATGCACCAGGGACCAGCAGCACAGCATCACCTGGGCACTCAATAGAAATGCAGAATCTCAGGCTCTTCTCTGAGGGACTGAAACAGAATTTGCATTTTTTAATTGACTTCATTTAACAAGTCCTCCAGGTGACTCGTATGGATATTAAAATGGGAGGAGCACAGCTTCTACCAAGCTTCCACTAGTCTCCAACTTGACTCTTATTTTTATTTATTTTTTTATTATTATTATACTTGAAGTTCTAGGGTACGTGTGCATAACATGCAGGTTTGTTACATATGTATACTTGTGCCATGTTGGTGTGCTGACTCTTAACAGACTCCGAATAGTCAATGCATCTGTCTAGATCTTAGATTCCTCTTCATTATGCTAAAATTTCACGTGTGAAAGGCTCTGTAAAGGAATGTTTTACATTTTTGAAGAAAGTTAAGCAAGTAAGAAACATCTCTGCCTGTGGGGCATATTCCGACTCTCAACAGCCTGTGATATATAAGTATGCAATGTATAATCCACTCACGTCAATTGAAGAAAATGATGAGACAAAGTCTCAATCATTTTAGGAGATTTATTTGCCAAAGTTAAGGATGCACCCCCAGGAGACAGGTCTATGCCCTTCTCCGAAGATGATTGGAAGGCTTCAAATTTAAAGCGGAAAGGGTGGGATATTGAGAAGCACACAGCTTTCACATAAGCAAAAGTGGGCAGAGGAACAATGTGGGGAATCTGCCTTTTACATAAGAAAACACAGACAAGATGGGGTAGGGGAACAATCAGATATGCTTTGTGTCTGGTGGGCTGAAGTGCTGCACATGTAAAGATAAGCTATCAATTTGCATTGCTATGGTGAAGTTTTAACAGCTCACCAGGAATTTCCTCACGGGCAAACTATGAGGGAGGCATATGGTCTTTCATCTTGTAGCCATCTTATTTAGGAACCCAAAGTAGGAGGCAGGTTTGTGTGACCCAGTTTCCAGTCTGACTTTTCCCTTTGGCTAAATGAATTTGGGGTCCCATGATTTAATTTCCTTTCATACTTATAAAAGCAGTGAGAGCACCACAGTGTGTACAGGTCCAAGTGAGAACTTAAATGGACAAACCACTTAGGTGCTTTTATTAGTGACTAATTAATGTTTTGCCTGATGTCAGCTCACTGAAGAAACAAAATAGTCTTATTCCAAGAAATAATTTTATGGGAATATCTTATCAGCCAAGTTGAGTTTGAGTTTTACAAAATTACTAACTAGAACTTAATAAACAATTTTAAAGTTGCCTCAATAAAGTATAAAATATTTTCGTTTTGTTCAAAATGAAGAAAATTTAACTCTGTATGCCAAAAATAACATTTAAGCCTCCAACCAACTGAATGGATCCCTCTCTTAGCCAAGGGTATTGCAAAGTGAATCTGAAAAACTAGGTCAAGCCATGATGGAAAGAGTGGGTCAGACATCCCTCATTTTACCCTTCTCCCTTTGGAATTCAGGTACAGACGACCAGCATTAACATTAAAACAGAGATCTCAAGACTGACAAAACAGACTGTTCTCAGCAATCAGATACAAAGTTCCAACCTGACTCTAGTATAAGATCCCATGACACATAGTGGGACCTGAAAGAAATCCAGGTATTTTGCCCCAAAATATATTTTTGAAATCTTTTGAAACAGCTCTGCAAAGTTGTCTTTTGTGGGGACATCTACATTCTATAGAGAACCCTCTTCCCTTTCTAGGTCTTTTCCTGATCCAAAAAAGAGTTAACTAAGAGACTGACACCTTTTAGGATGTGATAAGTGATGTTTACTGTTTATTCTCTGAAGTCTACCACTTGAGACTTCATCTACGTAATAGGAACCTTGGCTTCCACAATACCCTTTATCTTAACTACAAACTTTTCTCTCTGTTGACTTTGACTCTTCAGGCAGAGCTTTCCCTTTCAACCAATTGCCTTCAGGAAATTTTTGAATCTACCTGTACCCTGGAAGCCCCCAGTCCACCCTCTTCAACCTCATCCCTTGATTCAAATTTTCTTTCCTTTCCAGACCAAACCAATGTACACCTTACATGTATTGATTGATATTTGCCTGTAACTTCTGTCCCCTAAAATGTATAAAATTAAGCTGTAATCCCTCCACTTTGGGCACGTGTTCTCAGGATCTCTTGAGACTGTACCTCAGGCCTTAATCATATGTGGCTAAGAATAAATCACTTCAAATATATTACAGAGTTTGATTCTTTTGTTATTGACAATTAAATTCAATACATTTGTCATACCACTTTTTCGTCTAATCCTAAATATTTGTGCTCACTAATGAATATTTAAAAATCAAATTTCTAGAATCATTTAATATTTAAAAAATTCAGGCCTGGTGCAGTGGCTCATGCCTGCAATCCCAGCACTTTGGGAGGCTGAAGAGGGTGGATCATGGGAGGTCAGGAGTTCTAGACCAGCCTGACCAACATGGTGAAACTCCATCTCTACTAAAAACACAAAAAATTAGCTGGGCTTGGTGGTGGTTGCCTCTAACCCCAGCTACTCGGGACACTGAGGCAGGAGAATCTCTTGTACCCAGGAGATGGAGGTTGCACTGAGCCGAGCATGTGCCATTGCACTCCAGCTGGGTGACAGAGCAAGACTCCATCTTAAAAAAA
>NW_016807111.1:7595-16840 GCF_001698545.2 Rhinopithecus bieti
AAAAAAAAAAAAAAATTCGAGAGCAATATTTGCAGTTATTATGCCTATATCATGAATAGCCCCAAGTAAGAAAATGTTGGTTGGTTGCTAAATCGTTTCCCTAGATGAAAGCCTATTTTCTAACTTTGTAACACTGTGTGTTATTCTATTTTTGGATTGCTATGAAGAAATACTTGAGACTGGGCAATTTATAAAGAAAAACAGTTTAATTGGCTGATGGTGCTGCAGGCTTTACAGTAAGCATGATGCCCACATCTGCTCAGCTTCTGGGGGGATCTCAGGAAGCTTTTACTCATGGCAGAGGGAAAAGTGGAAGCAGGCACTTAAAATGGCAAGAACAGGAGCAACAGGGAGAAGTGCCACACTTGACAACAACCAGCTTTTACAAAACTCACTAACTACCACCAGTACAGCACCAAGCCATAAGAGATCTGCCCCCATAACCCAAAAACCTCCCACCAGGCCCCACCTTCAACATTGGAGATTACAATTCAATATGAGATTTGGATGTGTAAGATATTCAAATGATACCACACGGTATTCTGATACTCTTTTTTGTCTTGATTGGGACGGCATGCGCTGAAAGTAATTTAAAAACAGTATTAAAAAATCCAGTTTCCAGGCGGGCGCGGTGGCTCACGCTTGTAATCTCAGCACTTTGAGAGGCCGAGGTGGGTGGATCACCTGAGATTGGGAGTTCGAGACCACCCTGACCAACATGAAGAAACCCCATCTCTACTAAAAATACAAAATTAGCCAGGTGTGGTGGCACATGCCTGTAATCCCAGCTGCTCGGGAGGCTGAGGCAGAAAAATTGCTTGAACCCAGGAGGCGGAGGTTGCGGTGAGCCAGAGATCGTACCATTGCACTCCAGCCTGGGCAACAGGAGTGAAACTCCATCTCAAATAAAATAAAATAAATAAATAAATAAATAAAATTTTTTAAAAAATCCAGTTTCCATGTAATTTTTTTGTATATGAATAAAATAGTAAATTTAATCTTATTTTAACAATTTCAATCTCACTTAAATAACAATACACATTTTAACGTTTAATTCTGAAAAAATGAAACAAAAAATTTATATGTTTGTTTACATATTACTCCATCAGCTGTGTGGGACTCGGAAAACAACATCCTAAAATGTAGTCTTCCGCAGCAGTTCTAGATGCAACAAGTTTTCCTCTGACCTTCTTCTGCCCTCCCTGTTCCCCCGCCAAAGTTATCCATAGAAGCTAAGATCCCTCCTCCCCAATGTGGGTCATTGAAACCAGAACTTCTTTTGTCCAAAGCCAGTCATAAAACATAAAAATATTACTCTAAGTTTTCCTCTACATTTTTCTGTAAAACCTGGCCATAAAGAAATTATCTGATCTAACTCTTTGACTGTAGGTCATAAGTCCCCATTCCAGAGAGGGTACTGTCCCACACCCAGAAGAAAGGAATGCATCCTCAGAGACACCAAGAAGAATCTAAGCAGGGAGGACTTGCAGGTTTTCCCCACTCAGTCTATTAACATTAGATCACATCTTTTTGTCCAAATGTTTAGAGCAACCAAGAGAATAAAGGTGGGCCTGCAGGCTGATGACTTATGGGACAGTTTTTTTAAATTGTTTTATTATGCTGCTGTGTGTGTGTGTGTGTGTTTGCTTTTAATAGACATATATACTTTTGTGTAGCTCTAGTTTTTTTGAGTATGATGAGTGGAAGAGAAATATTTAAAACTGGTTATTAATAGAAGGGAGAGAAGAAAGAATCCTATGTACACTAGGGCCAATATATTATTGGGGATCAAATTTTATTGTGACACAGATTTCTAAGGGTAATTTAGGAAAACAGGTACTAAACAATATACTTTTAGCTATTTGTGCTCCATGCTTTATAATTATACTTATGGGTGGAGCTTCTGCCAGCACTATGATTTTTTGATAGAAATTAAAGTGACAGATTTATCTTCTCCTGAATCAAATTACCCAGTTAATGGTTGTGAGATGATGGCAGAAGGAAGGACATGTTAGAGTCACTCATTCATTCACTCCAGTGAAGTACTAATGTCAATTGTTGAAACATGGAGACTGAAGCAAGTTATCACAAGGAAACAGTAGGAAAGTATAAAACATGTTGCCAAAATAATCATTGTGTTCAATTGCCCAAAAGAATGAGTAATCGCCATGAGCAGATACTTATATACTATCTGTTGCATTTGATTTAATTTTACCCCTGTCATCCATGTAGGCGGCAAAGTGCAGGCACAGTGCATTCTTTCAGAAAATTGAGTTTTCACGGCAGGGCTGATCTGTGGATTTCAGTTGTTTTAGAAACTAATTCATCCATAGTCATCCCTACTGATTTGAAGAAAGCAGAAAGAAACTTTAATAGAATTAGAAGGATAAACAACCTGTGCATTTATAAATAAATTAATTAAATATAATTACTGAATATCACTACATGTGAGACAATGGTATACTCACTGAGAGCATAGAAGTTAAAACAGATGAAAGATTCTCTCCTAACGGACTTAGTATCCTGTCATGTGAGAAAGGAAGTAAACAAACCTTAGCTTATGCCTATTGGACATTTAAATTGTGAGTGGGAATTTTTCTAAGAACATTGCCTGTATTCCCTCATCTAATACTCATAGAGACTTGAATGGGTAGTATTGTTACTTCTATTTTATAGCTAAAGATGGTGAAGAAAAGACAAGTTCAGTAATTTACACAGTTATTTGCAGAGTAGTGATTCTGAAATTTGACCAGGTAATATAGATTCCATATATACAAAGCAATAAGAATTCTGAAGACAAACGAGCAGGAAAGGTCACCTAAAGTTAAAAGTAGTCATGGTGGTGGTGGATGGTATATAATTTGAGAAACGGTGGTCAACAAAAGCTTCTCATCTAGGGGTTGATTTCAAGCAGAGGAGGTATCATGCTGATATCTATGGGACAAGCATTCTAAGCAGAGGGAATAGCAAAAATCAAACATACTTGAGGACAGTGCATTTAAAAAGCAAAGAGAAGGCAAATATGTGTGAAGTACAGTGAGGGAGTGAGGGAGAGAATGATAACAGATCAGGGCAGAGGAACGTTGGTAGGGGACATGGTGGTGGAGGCAGTGGTAGCACGCAGCTCATCACCTATGTTATATGTTCCAGTCACTGTCAGTGCTAAGCTCAGGTACCCTCAGATCCTTTTTTACTACTCCTATATTCCCTTCTTAGACTTGAGTGTGCTTGCTTTCAGAACTCATCTCGGAAGAATTTTTCTCAGGTTTCTAGAGCCCCTTTCCCAAAACACAAAAAGCTACTAGTGCTTGAGAGTTACCTCTCCCCACAGCAACTGACTGGTGGGTGAAGCATAACGAAAGCCAGCTCCCTTGCTTTGGGTCATTACACTCCTGAGTGTCTTTCTAGGATAAAATTAAAGCTACCTTCCCCACAACTTTGCCTGAAATTGCCCCCTTGCTTTGCTTCTTCCACTTCCCTCATTTCTGTACTGGCTTTTACTGGGAACTTGCACATGAATCTTCATTTCAGGTTATGTTTCTGAAGAACTCAACCTCAGGCAAATGTGACTGAATAACCTAAACTGGTTCATCACAGGAAGGAATCTGGAAAAACAGGAATCTGGAGTTGAATTCCTCCATGGTCAGATGGTATCATGACGTCATCATTGGAGGTAAGTGAGCTGTTTATGCACTGTGCTATGCTGGAGCTAGAGCAGTGAGATTACCAAAATTTTCAACCATCACAAATTGGAATGTTTCTGGGTGGAAGGAAATAAATTGTTATATGCAATACCTCGTATACTGGACAGAGAAGGTGGATGTTGTAATTATAAGTATTTTCATATTGGTAGTTATTGTTGGATATAACTGATGCATTGAAGAAGGAAAATGAAAGCCCCAAAACAGACAAATAATGACTCAAGGTACAATTGGCAGTGCTTAAAGAGAGACTCATTTCCTATGGCTAGAGGGTTGAATATGTTGAAGATCAGGCCTAGGACATAATGATAAGAATCAGTACTTTACAGGAAGAGAATTAGCACTTTATACAAAGCTGGATTTGTCATCTCAGCAAGTATCCATCAGATAGGAAAGAGCATCTGACTGGACTTGTAGTAGGCTTAAAAATGGCCTTCAAAAGATGTTCACACCTTAATCCTTGGAACCTGTGAATGTTACTTTATATGGTAATAATAATAATAATAATAATAATAGAAGGGATTTTTGCAGATGCGATTAATTTAAAGATCTTGAGATGGAGAGATTATCCAGGATTACCTGGTTGGGTCTTAAATAAATCCCTATAAAAAGGAGGGACATTGCTCATACACAGAGGAAAAAGTAATACAAAGATGGAGCAGAGAAAGAGTTGAAGACTTTGGCCTTGAAGATTGGAGTTATTAATAATTTATAAGTCTGTCATGATAATTATGTATTTCTTATTTATATATCTCACTTTTCACTTTATAATTTTGAAAATTGTTATTGAAAAATGCATAGAATTCTGATACATTCCCGTTGGATCATTCCCATTACTATTATGGTACAGCTTATCTTTAATTATCTCCAGCAATATTTCTTTTTAAAAATCTAGTGCTCCTGAAGTTAGTATGGCTCTCCCAGCTTTTGGTTTGTGATTACATGGTATATCATTTTCCATCCTTCTTTCAAACCTTGTACATTCTTTTATTTAATGTATGTCTCTTTCAAGTAGCGGTACTTTTTCATTAAATCTAATGTAATAACTTAATCTTTTTCGTGGAGTGTTTATCCATTTATAGTTAATATAATTACTGATATGGGTGGTTTTAATCTACCACTATATAACTTTTTGTATTTGGTCCATCTGTATGCTGTTCTATCTTCTTTGACTGATGCTTTCTTTTGAATACATTGGATAATTTTATCATTCATTCTTATCAAGTTTTATAAGTAACTTGTTAGAAATCCATATTTTTACTATTCACTAGACTATAATATTCATCTTTAACCCATTACACTCTAATTCTGATACTAGTGCAATACTCTAAATTTTATACTGCATTTACCACTTTTTTCCTTTTTTTTTTTTTTTTTTTTTGGTAATCATCCTTCATTTTAATCATCCATACAATTTAAAGTTAACAGAACTTTAAAATTTTTAGTTATACTTTAATTTTTTATTTGAGTAATTTTTCTCCTGCCTGAAGAAATCTTCCCTTTTATCTTTTTCTTATAGTGGAAGACTGCTGGGATAAACTTTGGTCTGAAAAGTCTTTATTTTACCTCATTTTTAGAGAATATATTCACTAGGTCTAACCTTCTTTTTTAGTAGTTGCTTTCCTTCAGCTCTGTTAAGATCCCATTCCTTCGCCTTACTGCTTTGAGAGTGTTTATGGAGAAGTCATATGTCACTCTCACTCTTGCCCTTTCAATGTACTGTGTGTTGCTGCTTTCCCTTAGGCTGCTATTGGTCTTTTTTCTTTGTCTTTGTTTTTCAGCAGTATTACTATGATGTGACTTGGTGTAGATTCATTTGTATATATTTTGTTGCCAATTTGTTTCATTTCTGGAATATATATCTTCATAGTTAATTTTTCTTTTCTCCTTCTTTTTTTCTTTTTGGTGTGGGGTGGGGGACAGACTCTCCTCTGTTGCCCTGGCTGGCGCGCAAGGGCGCAATTGAATAAAAGGTCCAAGCTATTCTCCTACCTCAGCCTCCCGAGCAGCTGGGATTACAGGTGCCTGCCACCACGCCCAGCTCATTTTTTGTACTTTTAGTAGAGACAGGGTTTCACCATATTGGCCAGGGTTGTCTTGAACTCCTGACTTCAGGTGATCCACCTGCCTCGGCTTCCCCAAGTGTTGGGATTACAGGCGTGAGCCACTGCACCTGGGCCTACAAAATTTTTGTGTTATGTCTCTTCAAATATTAATTTTGATCCATTAGCTTAATTTTTTTCTTTCTGGGACTCCAACAGTACATAGATTAAACATTGTAAGCATGTTCTATTTGTCTCTTACATTCTGTTCTGTTTCATTCATCTCTTAACATTCTGTGATTTGTTTGGGACATTTTGTATTAAGCCATCTTCTAATTCACTTTGTGTGTGTGTGTGTGTGTGTGCAGAAAAATGTATTCGTATATATTGGCATCTTGAGTGAGCGATTTCACTGATTATTACTTAAGAAAAGTAAGGCTGAGACCTGGTGCGATGGCTCACACTGGTAATCCCAGAACTCTGGGAGGCCAAGGCAGGTGGATCACCTGAGATCTGGAGTTCAAGACCAGCCTGACCAATATGGTGACACTCTGTACTAAAAATACAAAAATTAGCCAGGTGTAGTGGCGGGCATCAGTAATGCCAGCTACTTGGGAGGCTGAGGCAGGGGAATCACTTGGAGCCGGGAGGCGGAGGTTGCAGTGAGCCGAGATTGCGCCATTGCACTCCAGTCCTTGTGACAGAGCAAGACTCTGCCATTAAAAAAAAAAAAAAAAAAAAAAAAAAAAAAAAAAAAAAAAAAAAAAGAAAGAAAGAAAAATAAGACTGAAAAAAATGAAAAAATGACAGGGTATTATATATTTATGGTTAGGTTTCTAAATAGTTTCATTTGGGGTTTAAAATTCTGTGAGTTGTAAGTGATAATTTTGATGGTATAAACCATATTGATGCAGATTCTTTATGCATTGTTTATATGCCACCAAAAATAAAGAATGTTGAAAATATAATAAAATAATATGGTCTTCAGAAGATAAAAGGAAAATTATATTGAAAGCATATTCTTTGGTAACAGACATACTTATTTTGGGCTCACAATATTTAATTACCAGCAACTTGAATGTGATCTATTGCTAACATTTTATTCTGCAGATTCAGCTTTTTATTTCCTTATTTGCATGATTTATGTCATTTCTCTAGCCTATAAATAGTGTGTTTAATACTTAAAGAAAAGTCATTATCAGTTTATATAATTCTCATTAACCTCCCAGATGAGACAAATGAAAAAATAACGGATATTTAAAAGTGCAAAGAGAAGTTTAGAGGGAGAAATAATACTGAGTGGGCGTGATTGAATTAGGATTCATTCTATTGGTTTCTAGAAGCAACAGCTCATATTAGTCATCTGTCCCTGCTTTAGTCATAATCCAGCAGCAAGTCATACGCCAATCGGATGGATAACTTAAGCTGGCAGGAATGTGGAAAGCCACACGCTTTTCTCATATTAGTTTCACAAGATGCAGCTTTCAGGATTTGCAGGAATATTAGGCTGTGTGAGAAGGCCATTAGTCTGTCATCTCTATACATCTCTGAGCATCTCAAGATCTTTTTCAATTAAAATCAGATGACTTTGTAAACAAAGTTACTACAGTTGTGTGAAAGCCTGGAAGTCATTGAATAATGAGCACTTCCTCTTGGCTTTGCAAGATGCTTTTGATCAGCCGGATGCTAAGCCCGGCACTTCATACTTATGCTCATGAACAGAGCATTGTTCATATTTTCAAGTGTGCTCCATATTCAGATGTGTTGTTTTTCTCCCAGCAATAATTCTTTCCTACTTGTTCACTATATAAATTGAAATGCACATGCTCTTTGTTTTAAACAGTCTTTTAATCTCCACCAAGCATTCTTTGTGAGTTTTGTTTTTCTCCATCTCCCTATGTAAGCAAAGTAATTTTATTGCTTGTGAGAAAGCAACGATTATTTTATCTAAGATATAAATATATCACTCAGCAGTAGGCCCATGGCTTCTGCATAGTAGAATAGGCAGTGCAAACAGAATAGGCAGTGTTCTTGCTAGAGCACATTCTTCCGCGATGTAGCTCAGCCTAAGAGAAGCAGACACAATTAATTATTTGAATATAATAGCATTGTCCCTGAACACAAAAGAGTAAGCAGAGAAAGGTTTTTTTTTTTATGTTATAAATGTCATGCCAATAATATCCAAGCATATGGTAATAAATAGTTGAACACTATTGTAAATGTTACGTTAGTAGTCACGTTGTTACCTAGGATAATTTCCCATGGATTCAAAGTCTCTGTTATGTTAAAATGAAAAATGATTATGGTCATTAGGATAACAATTTTGGTATTCATTCAGCTTTATTCAAGTGGCCAACTCTGCCCCTTTCTCTCCTTAGTAGTTTCCTCTCCAGGAATGGCACAATGAAGAGAGGAAAGAATCATAGACTTTCTTTGTATCCTGCCAACCCTCAACAGAACAGACTGCAACAGGGGAGGAATGGATGTAACCACTAACAGTAAATAACTCTTCTCCAGGAAGCATTTCCAAAGAAGTCCATCACACCTTTGCTCTTGGAAAACATCCTCACTCTTCTGGTTTGCTTTGAAAAGCAACAGGCAGCATGTACACAACAAATGTCACCCAGGAAATAGGCA
This sequence comes from Rhinopithecus bieti, assembly GCF_001698545.2. NCBI lineage: Eukaryota > Metazoa > Chordata > Mammalia > Primates > Cercopithecidae > Rhinopithecus > Rhinopithecus bieti. The sequence goes on from NW_016807111.1 coordinate 15,976, forward strand.
GGCAGTAAGTGTCATGGATTCCTCTATTTGCTCAGTTCTTACACAAAATCTTATACATAGACTAGCAAACTGCACAAGGAAATTACTTGTCTTGCCCAAACCCTGCAGCTGGTGTTGTCTTTCTTTTCCTGGTGGGGGCTGATGCCCTAGGGCCCACCCATACAGCTTTTTCTCCTCCATGATCCCTGTTCTGTTTCTACTAGTACTTCCTGAGCCATACTGTGTCCCTTACCACTGGTGAGCCCTAGCTAAATTATGGATCCCATGACAACAACACAGGCTAATTATAGCCTTTTTACATATTTAAAGACAGTCTAAGGAAGAACAAAAACAACTTTTTGCAATGAGATTCATAACTAAAGACGCATTTCAATGACTTCTCCTGCCTCTACAACCACATACATGACAGATTTAGTGTCTTAGTTACATCATAATTGCTTAGGAAAAAGCAGACTGACATTTCGACTGCCTGTTAGCTACAATCACAGAGACCTGAACTTTGTTTTTCTATACAAAGGGCTACATTCACTATCTGTTTTAATTCTCAATTTAATTTGAGCTAGAATCACATATGATGTCAAATAAAGAAGGTTGGGTGCGGTGGCTCACACCTGTAATCCCAGCACTTTGGGAGTCTGAGGCAGGTGAATCACCTGAGGTCAGGTGTTCAAGACAAGCCTGGGCAACATGGTGAAACCCTGTCTCTACTAAAAGTACAAAAATTATATGGGTGTGGTGGCTCATGCCTGCAGTCCCAGCTACTCAGAAGACTAAGGCAGGAGAATCGCTCGAGCCTGGAAGGCGGAGGTTGCAGTGACCCAAGATCGCACCACTGTACTCCAGCCTGGGCAACAGAGCAAGACTC
>NW_016807111.1:20941-25715 GCF_001698545.2 Rhinopithecus bieti
CCCCCCCCCCCCCCCCCAAAAAAGCAAAAATGATACAGGAAGATCCAGAAAGAATTAGATTTATAGTCCTGGGATTAATTTCCCAGTAAAATAGTACAAACTATTCTATGATGGCATACTTGGAAAGCCATGAACCTAGACACAGGGACACTGTATAAACTCAGTGTACCCTTGCCAAAAGATTCCAAAATGGAAAGTAAAGAGGTTTGGACTAGTGGACCTCACTTGTACAAGAGATGAGGATAGCCAAATACATAAGATCTAACAAATAAACTAGAATCAGAGAATCTTGTTTGAAAAGAAAATAAATCTTGGGGTCCCAAAAATCACTAAACTAAAGGGAAAATCAAGCTGGGAACTGTTTAGGGCAAACCTGCCTCATATTCTATACAAAGTCGCCCTTCTGCTCACTGAGATAAATGCATATTTGATTGCCTTCTTTGGAGAGGCTAACCAGAAACTTAAAAGAACGCAACCATTTGTCTCTTTTCTACCTATGACCTGTAAGCCCCCTCCTCGCTTCAAGTTGTCCCTCCTTTGCTTCAAGTTGTCCCACCTTTCAGGATGGAACCAATGTTCATCTTACATATTTTGATTGATGTCTCATGTTTCCCTAAAATGTAAAAAACCAAACCGTGCTCTGACCACCCTGGGCACATGTCATCAGGACCTCCTGAGGCTGTGTCCTGGGTGCATGTCCTCACTTTGTCAACATAAACTTTCTAAATTAACTGAGACCTGTCTCAGGTATTTGGGGTTCAGAATGGCTTTTCTTTGTTTTGACTTTTAACTGCATTGTTTTTGGCTTTTCTTTGTTTTGACTTTTAACTGCATTGTTTTTGGGCAGTGCAATTTACACACTTCCTACGGGGTCTCCATACTACTCTATTTCTTGTAGTATGGTTAAAGATACTTGAAATAGCTTCAACATGGAAAATGGAATCTTGACACCTATGAGTAAAATAAATGCAAGCACCTTTTGTCTCTAAGTCTCAATGAGGAGATGAGAAGGGATTCTCTAGCCCAGGAAGAATAAGGGTTAGAGTATTAGCCTATGAGAGTCAAGTGGGGAGTCAAGAACTTTGTGTTTCCAGGTGGCCAGCAACATTTCCCCTTTCTCCTCTTCTCCAAAGGAGTTTTGGGTTAGTCTTACCTGGTAAGGAGAGGGTTAGCAATTTTGTCAAGCAGTTCTGACAGCTGTAATAGCAAAAGGACAGAATATAGTGATTACCTATTACCTCAAGTTACCCTGGAGAGGAGATTCAAGGACTGTCTCTTTTATGAATCATATTTGAGTGGCTCTGGGTATTACTGAGAATGGCCTTGCATTAACTACTCAAGGGACTTATGTATAAGTAACAACCAACCACTTTAATGATATCATCTTGAACAAGTGACACCCTCACATTTTAAATATGTTTTGCACTTAATCTAAACCGATTATAAAATCACATCCTTTTTTTTACATATTCAGGCTACAGATTTCAGCTCATTTCAGAAATAATTGGGTTAAAAAGACAGAATTGTTGATTGAAGTGAAAAAGGACATTTTGGGGTGTGGTTCTCATGCACCTAAAGGGGATTTTGGGGAGATCATCTTACCGAAATGAAAATTTGGAAAAGGAAAGAAGAAAGCTCACATATTAATATTTTGAAACATTAGGCTTGTACAGGTTTCCAAGGGCAGAGAATATGATTTGTCTGCATATGTCTACCTCTAGGTGGAAAGTTCAATATTCAATACAAGTAATTAAATAACTGGAATCACAAACAAAGGAAGACAACACTCACGCCATGGAAGGAGGAGATTTTCTTTTCTTTCCTGGCCTTCCTACTTTAACTTCTGCCTTCCCTTTGTACAATGGAAAATCTCTCATTCTGTACCCTTCTATCCTACCGGAGACCTAAATGTGCCTTACCTTTTGAGAAGATCTGTAAGAGGTGTTCTATTCAAGAACAACTCCATCTTGAATAGAAGCTGGGTAAAATAATGCTGAGACCTACTGGGCTGCATTCCCAGATGGTTAAGGGATTCTAAGTCACAGGATGAGATAGGAGGTCGGCACAAGATACAGGTCATAAAGACCTTGCTGATAAAACAGGTTGTGGTAAAGAAGCTAGCTAAAACCCCCAAAACCAAGATGACCACGAGAGTGACCTCTGGTTGTCCTCACTGCTACATTCCCACCAGTGCCATGATAGTTTACAAATGCCATGGCAAGGTCAGGAAGTTACCCTAGATGGTCGAAAAGGGGAGGCATGAATAATCCACCCTTTGTTTAACATATCATCAAGAAATAACCATAAACATGGGCAACCAGCAGTTCTTGAGGTTGCTTTGTCTATGGAATAGCCATTCTTTCATTTATTTACTTTCCTAATAATCTTGCTGTCACTTTATGGACTCACCTTGAATTCTTCCTTGTGGGAGATCCAAGAACCCTCTCTTCGGGTCTGGATTGGAACTTCTTTCCTATAACAGATCCAGAACCTGCGAGGTAAGGATGAAGTTGCATACGAGCTTTGGAAGTTGGAAGTTAGAGAAATTTGACTTTGAATCTTGTTTTAAAGATAGGGGCTCACAAATAGAAAACTAATTCAGAAAGGAGGCAAATGCAAGATCATTCACAGGAGAACTTCCTACATGAAATCAAAAGACAACAAATGATGTTGGGCAGGAGCAAGTGCCTGAGAATCCAAGTGAGAAGAGGGACAAAATGTGGAAAGGCCACAAATCTGACTTGGGGTGCTTGTGAGAAAAAATAATCTTTTCAACAAGAACTTAGACTCAGAGAGAGGGAGGATACACTTTCTTCTGTGAAGATGAAATGTGTAAGCAGTGGGTAGAGGCTAATGGGAAAAGACATTTTCCCGGGATGCTTGTCTCTGTACTCGTCAAGGGTTATCTTGCTCTGGGCATTTATAATGGCTTTTCTCCATTTTCTCCAGTGAAGTCTAGTTTTCTAATCAATTCTTGTGTCAATCCTATATCTTTTTCATCTGCCTTAAGGATTCCTTGCGTGTGCAAGCAGGAAAGTCTTCAAGATTCTTTAACACAGTCAACTAACAAATGGGAAAACTAAGGATCAGGTCAAATAAATGACTTATTGTCACTAGAAATAGTTGTGGGCAAATATTTTTAACATATCCGAATTTTGTTAGTCTTATTCCAGTTTTATTTTTAGCATGCCAGGCTGTTTCCAGTTATTTCATTCTCCTCCTCCTGAGAACTCTGTGTGTGTGCACATGTGCATTTGTACATGTTGGTGTCCTATGTAAATGTTAATAAGGATGGTTATCTAAAAGACAGAATTACTGGGTAAGCTATGAAAAAGCTTCTAAGATATATTTTGAAGACATATCTTATGTATCTAAGATATATAACTGCTAAATCTGTTCAAATGGATTTTAATTTACTCTTTAATAAATTATTTGCCTCTGTCAGTCCCCTTGGAGCAATGCCATCAAATAGAAATATAATGAGAGTCACAAATACAAGTTACATATGCAATTTTAAATTTTCTAGTAGTTACTTTTAAAAGCAAAATGAACAAAATTAATTTTAATAATTTTCTCAGCTTAATATACCCAAAATATTACCATTTTAATCTGTATTCAATATAGAAGTTATTATGAGAGTTTTATATTTTCTCACAATGAGTCTTCAAAGCTGGTGTGTATTTTACATTTATAGCTCATCTAAATTTAGAATAGCCACATTTAAGGTGCTCAGCAGCCACATCTGGTTAGTAGCTACCATATCAGGCCTTAGAGTATAATTGTTTAGGCATAGCCCTTATTCAGTCACAAAAATCATAGCCATTGCCCATTTAATAGCTATTATTTTGGTATCAGATTTCAACCATATTCCATCAGTGATTGTCAACAATCAAAACTGTCAACTTCTTAGCACTTTTGCACATCTTCAAAAATATTTTTGTTCCTATGACTTTAGTTCACATAAGGATTTGTCATGTTTTAATCAGATGTAAGAGCTTTATAGTCAAAACATTACTTAAAATGTCCTTTAAAATTAAATTAGGTTGAGGTATGGTAGAAATGAGCACAAAGTCACATAGTAACCTACTGCATTTTCTGTCTTTTTTTTGCATGCAAAAGTCTTTTCATCTCTGAAGTGCTAAAATAATTGTATGATCTTCTGTTTAAAAAACAGAGCAATCTAAAGTAACTATCAGTTGTTCTAGGAAATTCTCTGTCTAGGGCACAACCAAGTCTGACATCTTAAGTGTTTAACAGAAATTCAAATCTTTCAAACTGATTATAGATTCCTTCTCGGCACTTTAGTATTACTGAGTTCTACTTAAAGGTTGCATTTTTTGACTTAATTAATTAAATAAAGGTATGGATGAAAGTCAGGCATTGGTACCACTGATCTATCTAGATTGACTGATATGTGAAATGAAAATTTCCAGTCATTTACGAAATTGTATCTACCAGATGTTGTACTGACTTTACTGCTGCTGAGTTTCTAATACTTGACTGACCAAATGCAAATATTTAGTGGTTAAATCATAAAGGATAAAGTTAAGGAAAGAATTACTAAATGAAGACATAGGTGGGTTTATCTGCAGAGAATTTAATTGTATTGATGAAATATGAAGGTGAAATCCATCAGAAAACAACCATTTTCTTGATTAACACAAAATTGGAAATAATCTTTCAGTGCTTTCTCAACAAAGAAAAAAGGTGAAAAGGAAGTAGAATAGAGACAGTAGAAACATCAACAAAAAAGTTTCTTTTTTTTTTTTTTTTT
>NW_016807111.1:25937-101720 GCF_001698545.2 Rhinopithecus bieti
TTTTTTTTTTTTGAGATGGAGTCTAGCTTTGTCACCAGGCTGGAGTGCAGTGGCACGATCTGGGCTCACGGGAACCTCCGCCTCCTGGGTTCAAGTGATTCTCCTGCCTCAGCCTCCTGAGTAGCTGGGATAACAGGCACACACCACCACACCCATCTAATTTTTGTATTTTTAGTAGAGATGGAGTTTCGCCATGTTGGCCAGGCTGCTCTCGAACTCATGACCTCTGTTGATCCGCCCACCTCCAGGCTCTCGAAGTACTAGGATTACAAGTATGAGCCATTGTGCCCAGGAAAGAGCTCCTTTTTGTGTGTTACTATTTGCTTATTGTGGATTTAACTCCCACTAGCATGGATCCAACTCTACTATATTATACACAGACCTAAAAGATCCTCAGTCACTGTCTGTTTTCTTTCAAAGAAAAAGCATCTTCACATGGCTTATCTCTAATCTCTACTTTTTAGAAAAAATAGGTTGGCCCGATGTGCCTTTAGAAGGGAAGTGTTTGGCTATATTAAACCTGAATTATTTTAGAAGATCTGCCAAGGGCTATCATTCACTCTTTAATTATAAGCTCTAAACAGAAGCCTATAGAGAAGATTAGGCAAATATCTCATACCTCGATGAAATTACCCAGTTAATTTAGATAAAGGAGACCCAAATAAGAAATTTGGGCTTAAAATGGTCTTAAAGAGGATAGAGGACTCTGTTTTTAATAGATTAGAGGACTCTTAGGAGATGAGTCAAATTCTCATAGTAGAGATTCTTACTCATTTGATATGATTCAGCACTTACATTTATGCCAAGAATTTCTGATCCAGAGTGGATGCTGGAGCAGAGGAAAATAAAGAACCCATATCCCAAAGTGTATTGTGCAAATAAACATCTGTTGTACTGGATGCTGTTTTAGGAGCATATCAAGATTGTCCTTGAACTTCATAACACAGGGGTTTAAATCTATTTTTCTATTTTTTGAAAATATTTCCTTTGAATAAGCCATTTTAAAATAGTATTGCATTTGCAAAAAGCCACACTCAAAACTGCAAAAGAACACCTTTTCTTTACTGAGCTAACTGACAACACATTACAACATTTTCTCAATTTAAAAGGATAGTCGATTTTCCCCACGGAAAATTTAGAGCACAGACAAGAGGCTTCCAATAATACTCACCCAAATGGTGCAAACACTCCCTTAAATCTCAGGGATATTGAAGTGATTAGACTCCTGCTAGGTGGTAACAGGGTAACTATAGTTTGCAGACGAGGCTTTGAAGTAATAGAGACATAGGTTTGAACCCACTTTGTCCAAATCTAACCTCCTGGCTTCCAGTAAGTTAATTAAATTTTTCAAAGTTTTGGTTTCTAACACTGCAAATTGGAGGTAATGACACTATTTCAATAGGTTTCTAAGAGGATTGCATTAAAAAAAATTGTATAGTGATTAGTATCTTGCCTGTAACATAATCTATGCCCCCAAAACAATTGTTGCTGTCAACATTATAAATCTCCACATAGATGAAATAATCATGAATGTCACTTCCTGTTTAAAATTTTAAAATAAGCTACTTGCAATAATAATAAAGACTCCTTGCCATGTGTGAGGTCCCTTCTCTCAGGTCTCACTTGCTAATGTTTTCTGCTTTGCTCAACTCTTTGTCAGCCACATAAATCTTTCCGTTCCTGGCATATGCTAAACTCATTCCCGGCACCTGCTGTTTAGATACTCCATCAGTAGCTGTTGAATAAATGAATCTTTTAAGCTCTTCAAGTGAAGTATTTAATAGATGAGGAAACTAAGGCTGTAAAAGTAGTCCTCAACACTGAACTCTTAAGTAATGAAGCTGAGATTTTAAGCCAAACCTATCTAAAGTCATACCTTTCCTTACAGTATATACAGAGGCAGGTTTACCATGAAGTCAATGAAACTTTATGCTTTAGGAAGGACCAAAGCAATGTGGGCATAGCATCACTTTTTTTTTTTAAAGTAAGATATTTTAACTGAAACTGATTATACAGTTTCATTGTGTATTTCCCTTCATGACACTTTCAGCCTCAGTTTCAGACTTTATTAACAGCAATGCCATGTCAATTTTAGTACTTTCAAATTTTTAAAAACCTCTGTACAATGTTTTTCATATATTACTTGTACAACATGAAAGGCATTGTGATTGTGCTTTTGTGCAGCAGCTGACCTCATATATATATTTTGAGGTGTATTGGTGGAAGCTATTTCCACACTGATAATCTGCAGTAATCCAAGTAAAATCAGAACTGACTACAAACCACACAAACACATCCCACTAAACCTAGACTACATATATTCCTCAATATCTCCCAGCCAGATTCCAGAACTTCTTGTGGCCATGTGAATACTGCTTGACACGAAGTCACGTGATAGAGTAAGAGGAGAAGTTGGAGTGCATTATTCCACTTGTGCTATTATAACAAAATACCATAAACTGCTTACAAACAACAGAAATGTATTTCTAACCGTTCTGGAATGTGGGAATTTCAGTGTCAAGGCATTAACAGATTTGGTGATGAGGTTTTTTCTCCTGGTTTATGGTGCCGTCTTGCTGTATCTGACATGGCAGAAAGCAGTAAGCAGTTCTTTGGGGGCTGTCTGGCACTAAAAGACACTAATTCCATTCAGAAGGACTCTGAACTCATGACCTAAATACCTTTCAAAGACCCTATTTCCTAATACTATCACATTGGTGATTAGGTTTTAACATATGAATTTGAAGGGTAACACAAACATATAGACCACAGCAGAGTGAAAACACATAGTTGTCTAAACTGATCTTGGTTAAAATATCTAACTTTTGCAGAAATTAATAAAAACATGTGAACACATTTCTGCAACCCCTTCCCAGTTCCTGCAAAGGGCTCTTGCACCTCTGATCTCTACAATTAGTAATAAAAACAAATTTCATTCAACTATGCTAAAGGAGAGGTAGAATTAGCTATTCATTTTCTCGAGAAAATTATACTACAAAGTGTTTTTCTGAGAAGAAGTAATTAAAGAGTAAACAGTCAAAATAAGTAGTTAAAACTATTACCTTTTTTGGACTTTTTTCATGTTTATGAAATGTTCCAGTTTTTTAAAATTTATAACTTGTGATTTATTTTTGTTCTACATAAATATTTACTCTCAAAACTAATTTTGCATTGGTAATGTTGATTTGAATAAATTTTGGGCCTCACACTACCTGGATGCATCCTGTTGGTCTAATATGTGGCACTACTATTCACCTAGAATTCAAGGTTGCTTCCTATATGTACTTGTGGAGTCCTCCAAATATCCTTACATTACCTTTTCTCTAAAGCTTTGGCTTATGTTAGAGCAAAAAATATTTATAGTAGTGTCTGTGTCTATATGTGTCTCTAAGTTTGCTGTAACCAGGTGAGGCTTGAAAGGAATGCACTTGACATTTCTTTGTTATACAATCTGAGTTGGGTGTCAGAAATACATCCCATGCCTACATATTATATCATTTTGGGATTTTACTTTGTCAGCTTCAGAAAGTTGGTTCTGAGTATACATTTCTTGGTTACTTGTTTGACTTTCTCAGAGCCTAGTATGCAAGCAATGAAGAAAACTTTGAATTGAACATATCTCTTCTAAAGTTCTCTGGAATGAGATTGAATGTTCTCTTTCCTGTCTTAAGGGTTTGGTTTGCTTTATATGCAACTTGGTATATCCAACCTGTGGGATTTATGGTCTGTTTTTCAGAGTTTGTCCTGAGAATATTGTAAGTGTGTAGTCTCTAGATGTTACAGTGGTTAATATTCTGCAGAAGAGGATTCCATTGAAATCATGCACTATCTATAATTTTTAATATTTCAAATAAATTAATATAATACAATCTTTTCCTATAATATTTCTGGTAGCTTTAACTGATTTAAACTCCTCTACTGGAAAATATTAGTTATATTTAATTAACTGGAAAAGCTCAAAGCATGCCATGTCCTGAAAACTTATTTAAAGATTTACTTGATAAACCTTTATTGGGAAACTGTTCCTTAAAAATTGACTTCATAATAATACTGCTTTAATTTATAGTATATTTTATTTCAACATCTCAGGTGTAAGACCATCTTTGAAATACCAGACCGTGGTTTACTAGTTAATGTTCAAAATCAAACAAACTCCATTAGTTCCATCATCAACATGAGAGATACAGGAAAGGATGGATGAATAACCTATATTTCCTCAACTATTCCACAAATTGCTCTGGCTAGGAATGTGACACTTGTCAAAGCTCCAAGTTGTTATAATTATGGGTACTTTACCAGGAGGTTTTTTTTTTTTTTTTTTTTTTTTTTTTTTTAACTTTAGTATCCTAAGAAAACACCTTAACACATTTTATATATAATTTGTCCCACAGATGGGCCTTAGTAGAAAAGAAAACTCAAGGTCCTCGTTGAGGAAAGAAGCTATGCTTTTGTGTGAATGCCTTGGGGTGTGGATGTGTATGGAAAACAAACACACACACACACACACGCACACCTATGCAAAGTCCAAAGATGTAAGAGGATTCTAGCTTTAGAAATGGTAAACCATTTTATTTTTTTTCATGATCAAATTGTGGCTTATTCTGGGAATACAAAGATAAATCAGTATTTCAGAAAGTTTGAGAAGAATTGATATTAAATCTTCTTTAAACGTTCTGTAGAATTAAGTGGTGAAGCCATCCAATCTTGGACTTTTCTTTGTTGGAAGACTTTTTATTACTGATTCAATCTTATTATGTTACGGGTCTCCTTAAATTTTTTTTTTTTTGAGATGGAGTCTCGCTCTGTCTCCCGGGCTGGAGTGCAGTGGCCTTATCTCAGCTCACTGCAAGCTCTGCCTCCCGGGTTTACGCCATTCTCCTGCCTCAGCCTCCCGAGTAGCTGGGACTATATTGGTATTTTTTTGTTGTTGTATTTTTTTTTTTTTTTAGTAGCGATAGGGTTTCACCGTGTTAGCCAAGATGGTCTGGATCTCCTGACCTCGTGATCCGCCCGCCTCGGCGTCCCAAAGTGCTGGAATTACAGGCGTGAGCCACCGCGCCCAGCCGGGTCTCCTTAAATTTTTTATTTCTTCCTAATTCAATCTTGCTGGACTGGCAAGTGTCCAGATATTTAATCATTTTCTCCAGGTGTTCCACTTTGTTAGCGTACAGTTGTTCATAATAGTCTGATGATCTTTTTTATTTTGGTGATATGAATTGTTATGTCTCATTTTTTTCTTTCTGATTTTGTTTCAGTTTTCCCTCTTTTTCTTTTTTTCTTGGTAGGTCGAACTAGTGGTTTATCAATTTTATTAGTGTCTTCAAAAAACCAACTTTTTGTTTCGTTGATTCATTGCATTGTTTTTTCTTTAGTCCCTCTATCATTGAGTTTTGCTGTGGTCTTTATTATCATTTATTTCCTCTCCTGATTTTGTGTTTGGTTTGTTCTTGCTTTTCTATATAGTTTCTTGAAGTGCACAGTTAGATTGTGTCTTTGAAATATTTCTACTTTCTTTGAGATAGGCATTTATTGTTATAAACTTCCCCCCTTAGCATTACTTTTGCTGTATCTTGTAAGTTTTGGTATGTTGTTTCCATTTTTGTTTCAATATTTTTTAATTTTTTTTTTTAATTTCCTCATTGACCCAGTGTTTGTGCGTGAATATATTGTTTAATTTCCATGTATTTGTATAATTTCTGAAGTTTCTCTTGTATTTGTCTTTTTTTTTCCATTGAGTTTTGAGAATAAGCTTGCTATGATTTTGATTTTTTGAAACGTATTGAGACTCGTTTTGTTGCCTAATGTATGGTCTATTCTGGAGAATGCTTCATATGCCATATTCTGCAACTGTTAGGTAAAATGTTTTGTAGATGTCTGTTATGTCCATTTGGTCTAAACCCCAGTTTAAATCCAGTGTTTCTTTGTTCACTTTCTGTCTAGAAGATCTTTCTAGTGCTAAGAGTGAGATGTTGAAGTTCCCAAATATTATTGTATTACAGTCTATTTTTCCCTTTAGAGCTAATAATATTTGCTTTATATATCTGGGTGCTTCAAAATTTGTTGCATATTTATTTAGAATTGTTATATCCTTTTGCTGAATTGCTCTCTTTGTCATTATATAATGACCCTCTTTGTCTCTTTTTACCGTTTTTGACTTAAAGTAAATTTTTTCTGGTATATCTACCCCAACTTACTTTTGGTTTCTGTTTGTATATAACATTTTTTTTTTCCATTTCTTTACTTTTAGTGTACATATATCTTTACAAGTAAAATCAATTTCTTGTAGGCAACATGCATTTGGGTCAGCTTTTTTTTTTTTTTTTAATTCAGTCTACCGGTCTATATCTTTAATGTAATCTGTTTACATTCAAGGGTATTGCTATACGAGGACTTATTTCTGTTATTTTGCTCATTGTTTTCTGATTGCTTTATATATCCTTTATTTTCTCTTGTTTATCACTGAGGTTTGGTGAATAGGGGGTTAGTGGTAAAATTTGAGTTTTTTTCTCTTTCTCATTTGTATATTTACTTAACAAATGAGTTTTATACTTTTATGTGTTTTCATGATAGTAGGTATCATACTTTTTCTTCCAGATGTAGAACCCCCTTAAGAATTTCTCGTAGGACTGGTGTAGTTATAATAAATTTTCTTAGTTTTTGCTTGTCTGGGAAAGACTATTTATCTTTCATTCACCACGAATAGCTTTACTGGGTATAGTATTCTTTGGTGGCAGGGTTTTTTTCTTTCACTGTCTGAATATATCATCCCATTCTCTCCTGGTCTGTAAGGCTTCTCTTGAGAAACCACTGTCTAATGGAGAGCTCCCTTATGAATGACTAGATACCTTTCCCTTGCTGTTTGTAGAATTTACTCTTTTCCTTTGACATGACAATTTGGCTATAATGTGCCATAAAAAAAAGTCTTTTGAATTTTATCTATTTAGGGATCTGTAAACTTAATATATCTAGATGTCTAAGCCTCTTGCTAGAGTTGAGAAGTTTTCAACTATTAATTTGTTAAAAAATTTTTATGACTTTGGTCTTCTTTGTATTTTCTTGAATACCCAAAATTTGTATATTTGCTCACTTTATGGTGTCCCATATGTCGTATAAGCTTTGTTCACTCTTTATCATTTTTAAAAATATTTTGTCAGGCTGAGCTATTCCAAAAGACCTGTTTTTAAGTTCTGAGATCCGAGATCCTTTCTTCTGCTTAATCTAGTCTACTGTTGAAGATCTTGAATGAATTCTTTATTTCATTCATTGAATTCTTCAGTTTCAAGTTATATACATATATACACACACACATATATATACATATATATGTGTATATATATACATACACACACACACACACACACACACACACACACACACACACACACATATATATATCTGCCTCTCTGGTGAATTTCTTGTTCCTATCCTAAATTGTTTTTCTGATTTCTCTGTAATGATTACCTGTGCTTTCTTGTATCTCACTGAGCTTCTTTAATATTATTACTTTGAATTCCTTTTTGGAATTCCATAAATTTATTTTTATTGGAATCTGTTGCTGGAGAATTACTGTGTTCCTTTGGAGGTGTCACATATCCTTTTCAAAAAATTATTTCTTGTATCCTTACATTGATATCTGCACATCTGGTATAATATTCACTTCTTCTAATTTTTTGGATTGGCTTTTGTAGAGGAATACATTTTCTGAAGATATATGTATGGTGTTAGTTGGGTAGCATACTTTAGTTTTGATTCTGGGTATAAGCAGTAGTGTAGTCTCCTTATGATTTCTTCAGCTGTAAGTAGCATCAGTGATGCCTGTGATTTCCTCAGTGTCTTAAGCTATGGTTATTAGTGGAAGCTGTGTTGAAGTTTTTCTGGGGATAAGAAAGTAAGATGGGCCAGTCCTCAGGCCCCAGGGTGGCAGCAATGGGATGAGCATGTCTGTCCTTTAGCTCCCAGGTGGTATATGCAGGCACTGATATTAACATGTACAACTGGGTCAATTCTTGAGCCTTCAGGTGGCTTGCTTAGGTGTTAACAGTGGCAGTGGTGGGATGGGCAGATGGTTGGGTTCTCAGTCCCCTGGGGAGCATGTGTGGTGTGGGTGATGTCAGTAGCAGTGGCAGAACAACCCTTTGGCTCTGAAGTGGCAGCATTCGTGTTAGCAGTAGCTGTGACATGCTAGGAAGGCCAGTCTTCAGGCCCCCAGGTAGTGTATTCAGGTGGATTCTGGCTGTGGTGGTAGTAGGTTGGGTAGGCCCATTCTCAGGCCCCCAGGAGGAATGCACAGATGCCAGCAGTGGTGGATGGGGTGGGGCAATCCCCAGTCATCTAGGCTGTGTGCTTGGGCATTGGGGGTTGTTGGTGGCGGTACAGATAGTGCCAGGCTGGTTGGGCCTGTCTTCAGGCCCCTTGGTGATGCATTTAAGCCCTAGCTGTGGTGAATAGGGCAGAGTGATCCTCAGGCTTCCTGGAGGAGTGCCAGGGTGCTACAGCAGCCACAGTGGTGAGCACGGGGAGCCTGTTCTCAGGGCATGTGCACAGCAGCCCTGTTGCTGTGGGTGTCAGAGTTGCTGTCTGTGTTAGCTGCCCCAGGCAAATGGCTCTCAGGCTTTAGTGAGTAAATACTTGGACTTTCTTTGTTCCTGGCACAGCCTTCCTAGTGCACTGCACCACCATTCACTGGGGCACAGAAGACTATGCGTGCTAGAGTGCTGGGTCCAATCAGCACTGTGCTGTTGCAACCCTCCATGTGGATGTGGGAGAATGTCAGTAGAGCTTTGGGGATGTGGCAATGCAGGGACTGCTGGATCTCAGAACAGGATGCAGGCTGGTGGGGAATAAGTTTTCAAAATAATGCTGTGCTTAAACTTGGGGCACGTGTGGGACTCGGCATAAACTCCCTCCCTGGAGCAATTCCATCACATGATCCAGGCATCTTCCTATGCTAGTCTCAGGGTTTGAAAAGGCTGAGGGGTTCTCCTGTAGGTAGGATTACAGAGATACACAGTGGGAATGTGGGTCTCTGGGATCTCTCACTCACCCTTTCCCCACACTCCAGACTCCCAGCTGATCCAGATTGAGCTGGCTGTCTCACCTCTCTCCTTCCATGCCTAAGATGTTTTCTGTTACTTCTCTATTGAATTGTGTCCTCTCTTATGTTCTCTATTTGAAATGTGATTGTCTTCTTGCTATTTTGGCTCCTGTGGAAGAGGGGAGTGCTGGATGTCTCTAACCAGCCATCTTGAAGCCCCCTCAGCAACCCTCTTAGACTATAACTTTGCATGCTGAAGCAGTGCCTACTATTAACATTCCCAGTAGACTAACAGACTCTCACATATGGTGAGTTTGCAATAAGAAGTTATAAAATAAACAGGTAAGTCAAAGTTTAAAAGTTAAACAGAAGGGCTAATAGAATGCATAACCCACCAGTAGCCTTCTTTCTTTTCAACAAGGATCCATTAATCAAGTATTTCCTAGAAATACTTAAATAGTTATAGATCTACCTAAAGGTACTGCTATAGAGCTCACATGATTTCAATCACATTCAGCAGGCCACCACTGGAGACGCTGTCCAATCCTTTGGAAATGCTAGCTAAACTCTGTCAATGAACTTTGAAAATGCTAGCTAAACTCTGTCAATGAACTTTCCTTGACCTACCAGTCTAATAACTAACACCAGAATAGTTAAATGATTCATCCTAATTGCAACTCAGCTGCTGACTCTACTAGTACATTGGGAGAATGTCTGTGCCTGGCATGTACTTTTGGGAATAAGAGCCTAAAGCCTATGCACCTTAGAAGTGGAAGTGCTCAAACTTACAAAATCTCAGTTACATGAAAACCACATTCCGTCCTAGATTCTCCTTTCTCCCACTTCCCCACTGATAAAACAAAGGTATTCTGTTAGTCTTCTGCTGTAAATGGCAATGATGATGTTCTAATAAAACACTGGAATAGGTTCTAATAAACCTATGCCAGAAGGCAATGGTTATTGATTTATTTGTTAGTGGAGGCTTCCTCCAAACTGGATGGCTACAGTGGCTAAATTTTAGTTTTGTGTCATATAGCAGGTTTTGTGCCACATACCATATCAGGACTCATACTTTTTCTTCCTGTAGTTTTCCTAACAAATTTCTCTGTTAATTTTCAAGTGCTTAAGTAGAATCAGTAGCATTATGTAACATGCTGTATATTGTTAAGTAGCAAAAACTACCAAATTATGGTTTTGGTATAGTGAAAAGCTTCTCTTCCCCCCTCTCTCATACAACATTTTCTGTTTTCCTATAATTATTTCCCTTCTCTACAGGAATAGAAACAGACTACAAATATTATTTAGCATCTTGTTAGTCACACTTAATAAATCTTAGGGGTATTTTGATATGAAAATAAAATTTCCTCATTCTTTTTGAGAGCTACATAGTATTACACTATAGAACATGTTCCACAATTTATTTAATCAGTACTCTAATGATGAATATTTAATTTTTTACTAATATTTTGTTTATGTGGGTTCATATTCTGTATTTACAATTTCAAAATCTGATAATCTTTGAAAATATTTTTAAAGATAATTTTTATGCCAAACCTCATTTGACTAAAAAAATCTAATCTGCACAGAGTCACAATTTTTGTATCTGTGCTTCCAACAGGCACAGGTGTCCTTTCTGTTTGCTGATACACTATTGCATTTTTTATAATATTTTACTGTATTTGGTATCCTTTTACATTTTATATTTTGACCTTATACTATGACCTTAAACTATGAAAATATTTTTATATTTAAAGCGACTACCCTGGTGACAGTGCAAATCAGAAGCAGAATGTCAGAACATCAGAAAATGCTACTGTGTGACAGTAATATATTGGTTAGCATGTTTGTATTCACTTTGCAGCTGTGATGAGCAAGAGCTAAAGAAACAGAGAAACACAACATATGGCATGAAAAATAAAGGTCATGACCATATGTTGATTATATTAATACAACAATCAGAAGTAAAACTATTCTTCCAACAAATTTTCTGGCCTTTAAATGATCTAGAAGAGACCATGAAGAGACAATGAAAAGTGAATGCGGATCTTTAGGAGGTTGACTCCAAAGTGTTAAGAAGCACCATGGTGAAATACGTCTAAAAAAAACTGTCGAATAAGGTACTTTGACAAACTTCTTAAAGTAATATTGAAAAATGCAGTTTTGCGCAAATTCATAATGTTGATAAAAAGTTTGGCACTGTGCTAGATTCCTAGAAACAACTTAATGATACTTAGGAGAGAACAACAGATAATACAAATAAATAATGTTGACTCTTCTTGGGTATGAAACAAGGATAACTAGAGATATGTTTTCTTACTGTCTCAAAAATAATATTGAAATAGCTATGTGAACCCATTGCAGATTAGTTTGACTAGAAAAAATAACTTTAATATGTTATTACTCATGGATGAGTATTTTCCCTTCAATATGACATGTGTAACATGATCATTACACTCAGGAAGACCAAGCATAAACACATTTTAAAATGCAAGCATGCAGTAATTAACAGAGGTTGAACAATCCAAATTTTCTACAAGCATTCAGTTTGTAGGACATATTGTCTCAAATGCTTGGAATTATTTTGATACATCAATATTAACAAATACTTGGCATAGCCATTAAACTAGCAATGATGTTTGAAAAACCCTGCTGGTGAAGACTTTAAATGATACTTCTGCATAATTATAAGAATTAATAACAGACCTCATCACTCAGACTAAAGTTAATCACCCAAGAGTGTGGAAAAGTTAGCTTTTTAAAAAGCACTTGTATATTATGTAAATAATGCAGAAATTGTGTGACTGTTTAAATGTTTAATTGTGTTAAAAATGTTAAAAAGCACTTGTGTATTATGTAAATAATACAGAAATTGCATGACTGTTTAAATGCTTCATGGAATATGGGGAGAAAATGTCTGATCAATTAAGTTCTGCCCTTAAATAACATGCATTTTTCTGTGAGCCAAAGACTAAAACTTATTATAAACCCATGGTAATGAGACAGAAGACACCAGAAATTTTAAATAAAGCCATCTATAATGAGGTTTAATAATGCTGTGGTATGGTTTTGTCATTTGAGAAACTTGCTATATACATCAACCCTCAGACATGTAACTTCACTCTGATTTCAATGATCACACTGATGTGTTCCCTTTTCCAAGGCATGCTATTATAGCAAAAATTCAGCGTATGTAAATGTACAGGCTTTAAGTTTAGCTTGAAGTTTTATTAAATATTATTCATAGAAAGAAAAAGCACAGAATGTTTATCCCCAATATTGGCATTTTCAAAATGTGACCCCTAGAACCAACAGCATCAGCAAAAGGCAAAAAAACTTCATAAACTTCATAAAAAAGGCAAATCACAAGGTCCTACCCCACACCTACAGAATCATGCAATCTGAAGTGAAAACCTAGCAATTTGTCCTTTCACAAGACTTGGGGTGACCCTGATGTATGCTTATGTTTGCAAACCACTGGCCTATATTATGGTATTATTTCAAAACTCAGTGACTACCATTAAAAAAACCATATGTAGACAGTAATACTATTTATATTTTTGTTTATTCTACTTAGTGTGGATATACACACATTCTACTGCAGAAGTGGTAGTGATTTCGATATGGGATTGTGCCCTGAATCCTACTGAGCGTATTATGTAGTAGATGACATACGCATGGTGGTGTCCTCCTAAAAATAAACACAAAATCTGTATTTGATAGCACATTTATTCCAAAGGTTCAGATAAGGGATTTTGAACCTGTTTAGTAATACAGCAGTGGATAATCCTTTCACATACATACTAGTATAACTTTGGGAATGACTAGAAATAAAATTTCAGTGTCAAAGGGTATGTATAGTTGTGATTTTAAAAGATAATGCCAACTTCCCTATCATCTATCTGTCTGTCTGTCTGTCTATGTATCTATGTATCTATGTATGTATGTATGTATCTATCTATCTATCTATCTATCTATCTATCTATCTATCTATCATCAACTTGCTGGGTCTATAACCAGAATTAGAATTGCTGAATCATAATGAAGCTCATACACCTTCAGCTTTAGTAAATACTGGTTAAAGAGTTTTTGAAAGTCACTGTGTTAATTCCACCTTGGAGCAGCAGAGCATAAGGATTCTGGCTGCTCCACCTCTTGCCAATTTCCATATTATCTGTCTGTTTACTTTTATTCATTTACTGGTTTTTAATGGCATTCTGCTACAATTTTAATCAACATTATTTTGATTCCCAATAAGACTGATTATGTCTTCACGTATTAACTTGCCATGTAGATATGTTGTTTTGTAACATGTCTGTTCCATTGATAAACTATTGGATTTTCTGTATTTTCTGTATTGATTTTTAGACAATTTTCTATATTAAGGATACAGGT
Organism: Rhinopithecus bieti; assembly: GCF_001698545.2. NCBI lineage: Eukaryota > Metazoa > Chordata > Mammalia > Primates > Cercopithecidae > Rhinopithecus > Rhinopithecus bieti. The sequence goes on from NW_016807111.1 coordinate 39,364, forward strand.
CCTTTGTTAATTATATGTGTTAGAATTAGTTTGTCTACTGCATGGATTACCATTTCACTCTTATTTTGAATTTACAGAGAATTTTTAATTTTAACGTATTCTAATTCATTAAATTACATTTATAAGAAGTGCTTTATGTGTTCCCTTTGTAAAAATTTTCCTGCCTACCTATAGGTTATGTTAATCCTGGCCAACATGGTAAAACCCTGTTTCACTAAAAATAGTCTCAGATCATTTTCTAAAAGCTTTGCTCTTTTTTCTTTCACATAAATGTCTATTAATTCTTTGGAATTAACTTTTGGAAACAGTTTGAAGTAGAGGCCAAGTTTTATATTTTGTAAAAGATTAATATCAACTTCTACTGTTGTCATTAATTATATATCCTTTTAAGATAAGATCTTTTTCTGCATTACCAATGTTGTTCTGTTGTTTACTGATTTATTCTTATGATAGCTATTCTTGGTCATTTACAAATTGCTATAAACTTAAAATTAACTGTGGTCAGAAACTAATAACATTGCTAGAACTTTTATGGTAATTGTATTAAATGTACAGACCAATTTAGGAGAATTGGCATCTTTTTAGCATGAATCATTTCAATTTTTTTCATAATACATCTAATTATTATACATCCTCTATAAATGTTTTTTAAAATATAATTTTCCATGAGTGGTCATAAAATATATGCTGCATTAATGACTGGGTATTTTATATTTGTGATGCTATTTGAAATAGTATCTTTTATTGTTAAAGTTTCACTTTGTTTTTTCTTACATACGTTCTTTGAGTTTAGCTTGTATGCAGCAAGCTATTAAACCAAGTTATTATTTCTAATATCAATGAATAGATTCTCTTTGAAGTTTCTACAAATATATCATCTGTGAATATGTTTTTTCTTTCCAGTGGTTATAATGAATAGTCCCATAACTACCTAAGAATTTAAATTCATTTTAAAAATCTTTCCTACAAAGGAAAATGCAACACCAAATGACTTTTATGAAGACTGCTAGCATATATTTATTATCTCAGAAATTATAAGAAGACAGACCCTTTCTTAATTTGTTTATGAGGATAGCCTAAACTTGATAACAATACCTGACTTAAAATTATGGTTAAAATATCACAGGCCAATCTCATTAATATAAATGCAAAAATCTTGAGTGAAATATGAGAAAAGTGACTCAGGAAATACGCAAAAAGAACGGTACAACATTACTAGTTTGGGGTTATTCAATGAATGTAATGGAACTATAAGAAATGAAAATTAATCAATATGTTCAACATTGCATTAGACATTTTCGCCAGTGCAATAAAAACAAGATATAATATCAATTTGATTATATTATGTTAATATCTTGTAAAGTCTGTGTATACTTTGACATCTAAACAAAAGGTAAATATGTATACAGGTATGTTTCTTATTATATTATATAACAAACACTTATTGAATACCTACCATATACAAAATACACTGTACTAGGTGTGGTGGGACATACATGGAGGAGGTAGATTTCACTCCTACCATAAAGGAATAGTCAACCTAGGCATAGAGGTAAACAAGGGATTATTTTAAAATACAACGCAATATACTATAAGGTGCCCCTTTTCTAGTAACTAACACAAGATGCATATCCTTGACTTAACCTACTCAATTCAGAGGCCCAAACTATTACTAATGACAGTCTGCGTAATTTATATTCTCTAAACTGTGGCGACCATCTGACAATAACTCTCCCTATACTGTCTACTATTTTTTCAATTTATTTTATTATACTGGTTGACATGTTGCCAATTAAATCTTTCTGAGTGGCTTAAATAAGCATTAATCATTCAAGCCTTGTTGAGAATTACTTCAACCAAATTGCTTCCTTCTAACAAATAATTAGCCCATCTGCTCTAAAAGAAGGTGAACATCGATCTGGGGAAGTTCTTGGGAGGTGGCTTTGTGGAGAGGGCACTCATTTAGTGCAGGTATGTATAAAACACTCTCATAGAAATAGCAAGCCTGATTCATGTGAAGATGCTTACAAAAGAGTACTGTTCTGGTGTATAAAGTAGCACCCAACACTTCTGGGCATAAAACCACATAATCTGTTTTCCTTATTAACCTGTCATTTGTGCAGGGATTGTCAGGGGGAATTAATCACTGGTCTCTTTGCATCAGCTTGACTGGAACTAAACGATGTTTTTTTCCAAAATGAGTTCACTCCTATGGCTGCCAAGTTGGTGCTGGATATCAGCTGAGAGGTTGGCTGGGATTGTCAGACATCTTAGTTCTTTTCTATAAGGGCTTCTCAGAGCTGATTAGGCTGCCATGGAGCGAGCATCTGAGTCCCAAGACTAAGTATTCAAAGGACAAGGAGTGGAAGCTGCCTAAGTTTCTTAAACCTAGGTCTAAAAATCAGTATGGCAGTAATAGAATAATCACTTCTACATTATTCCATTGGACAATCCCTGCCCAGATTAGAGGGAAGATAATTACATCCCACCTATTAATAATGCAAGGAGTGTAAAAAGATTTTGGGCTGGCTCACTTTTAATTTATTACAGTCATTAAAACCTTTGACCTCTGAATGAAGGGCTTCCAGGAAGAAAGTAAAATTGATGTAAACATACAAATTTCCCTGCTTTCAAAATTATCCTATCATCTCTAAAACTAGGAATGAGGAAGAAGACAAACTCATTCTTTGCAATTTCTCCTTCTTTTGCCCATGTGCTTTTTTCTTTCTACACAAAACATCTCTCTCTGCCCTAGGGCTGAAATTTTAGGATGGTACTATAAGTATTATAGTAGAACTACATTATTAATAAAATTGCCTTTTTATGGAATAACCAAATAAATTACCATAATTTATCACCTTTTTTCTTGCAAGAATACTTACAAACTTTTGTTTTAAAAACATGTCATATGAGGAGCTAGATTGCCATCAACAAAAAAATACATTGATTATCTGCAGACAAATACTTAACATTAATGCCAAAATCACTTAGCATTATGGGGGCAGAGACACACAGTGACTTTTTCAAGAAGAGCAGAGCTAGAAGAATGGCAGGCAAGAGTTATACCTGAATCACAATACCATGTTAGCAACAACCTCCCAGCCCATGGGTGGCAGTGGGGAAGCAAGGAAATAATAGTGGACCACTTGCAGAGGCAAATGACTCTAAGAGCCCTATTGGGGAAAGATGTTTTGCAGCACATTCACAAAATCCAAATGAAGATTAAAGAAATCGAAAATGGCAAAGCGATTCACATTTTTTAAACTGAAAATAAGCAAAAGGTCAGTCTTAGTCATCTTAAATGTTCCTGGAGAGTTAATGGGAGCATATTGAGCAATTTTTTTTGTTGTTTTGGTTTTCTTTTGAAAGTAGACAAGGATTTTATCAAAATGAAATTCTATTTTTTTCTATATTAAAAAAATATTTTATGCTGCTCATGTTGGGATCCTAAGTTTAAAGCAGTTTTACTGTGTAAAAGTGAGATTTTTGACCCTCAATAAAATATATGTAGTACTTCATGAAGAAATAAAAAAGATTCTGAATTGTCATGTCATTTCGAACAAGGTTGATACATCATGCAGCTCACTGTACTTGGTACTAAACTAGATGCTATGTCAAGACAACTCCTGAGACCTTTTCTTATGTACCAGCAGAGATCACAGAAAAATAACAAACAATCTGAGGTTGAAAGGGCCTAATTTCTAGTGCCAGCCCAGTTCTGCCAATAGTTTTGTTTTTCATAGCCTTGTTTTCTCAGTGGCAAATTGAAGTGGTTGGACTGAGTCCTTTTTAAGATCTTCTTTGGCTTTAAGGTATAGCATTTTATTCTTTGGGGCATTTTTATTCCAGGATGAAAACAGTTTTCTAAACATGTAGATAATGCTAATGCATCTAGTTTGGGTTATTTTAGATTAACTTTATTGAACACTTAATGTTGACTACTGTCCAGGCAAGGACTCTTCCCTCTGCCCAGGCGAGTCTCCTACCAGATACCTGCAGTGCTTCCTTACTTATTCAAGGGCTTTGTTGAAATGCCACCTCTGTCAAGGTCCCTTCCCTGACATACAATTTAAAACATCCCCAATAGTCTTTATTCCCTAACACTATTATTTTTTTTCTTTATAAATCTTATTTCCACCTGATACTATAATTACTTATTTATTGTCACGATCACTCCCTAGACCAGTGGTGTCCAATCTTTTGGCTTCCCTGGGCCACATTGGATGAAGAAGACTTGTCTTGGGCCACACATAAAATACATTAACACTAACAATAGCTGATGAGCTTTTAAAAAAAATTCACAGGGCTAGGTGCAGTGGCTCACGCCTGTAATCCCAACACTTTGGGAGGTCGAGGTGGGCAGATTATGAGGTCAGTGGTTCAAGACCATCCTTGCTAACAAGGTGAAAACCCTTCTTTACTAAAAATACAAAAAATCAGTCAGGTGTGGTGATACACACCTGTAGTCCCTGCTACTCGGGAGACTGAGGCAGGAGAATCGCTTGAACCCGAGAGGTGGAGGTTGCAGTGAGCCGATCGTGCCACTGCACTCCAGCCTGGGCGACAGGGCAAGACTCTGGTCACAAAAAAAAAAAAAAAAAAAAAAAAAAAAAAAAAAAAAAAAAAAAAAAATAATCATGTTTTAAGAAAGTTTACAAATTTGTGTTGGGTTGCATTCAACGCAGTCCTGGGCCGCATGTGGCCCGCTGGCCACAGGTTGGACAAGCCTTCTCTAGACTGTAAGATTCTCCAGAGCAAAAACTGTGTTTCATTCACTTGTGTCTGAGAATGCCTAGCACATTAATAAATAGTTCAACTCATTTTTGACTGATTTCAGTGTCCATGTTTTTTCCACTACGTAAAACTCTGTGATTTTTTTCCCTGTACTCTTAAATTTGTCCCAGGTTGTGAGCTCATTTTCAATGCTTATATAGGACTTTCCGTCAAACAGTCAACTTAACTGAAATTAAGAGTGACCTTTCCTCACTATTAAACCAGTATTCAAAATTGAGACTCCAAAAATTCTAAACACTTTTGTTACAGGAAAAGGGTCCAGATCCAGACCCCAAGAGAGGGTTCTTGGATCTTGCACAAGAAAGAATTTAGGGTGAGTCTGTAGAGTAGTGAAAACAAGTTTATTAACAAAGTAAAGGAATAAAAGAATGGCTACTCCATTGACAGAGCAACCCTGAGGGCTGCTTGTTGCCCATTTTTATGGTTATTTATTGATGATATGCTAAACAAGGGGTGGATTACGTATATCTTCCCTTTTTAGACCACATAGGGTAACTTCCTGACATTGCCACGGCATTTGGAAACTGTCATGGCGTCGGTCGGAGTGTAGCAGTGAGAACGACCAGAGGTCACTTTCATCATTCTCATCACCATCTTGGTTTTGGGGGTTTTAGCTGGCTTCTTTACTGCAACCTGTTTTATCAGCGAGGTCTTTATCACCTGTGTCTTGTGCTGACCTCCTATCTTATCTTGTGACTTAGAAGGCCTTAACCACGTGGGAATGCAGCCCAGTAGGTCTCAGCCTCATTTTACCCAGCTTCTATTCAAGATGGAGTTGCTCTAGTTCACATGCCTCTGACACTGTGATTACTTTCTTCCCTTTCCACCCCTCACTAACTCAGTTGACTCTTTAGAGGAATTGTTTATGAGCTGATGTAATTTCCTAGAATTTGCACCTTGTCACATTATCTTTTATCTGTGTATCTTTAGTAATGTGCACAGAATTTTTCATATAGCAAGCAAGCAGTCGACAATGTTTTAATTAAAAATTTAAACATGCTCCTAGGATCAAGATTTTCCAATAAACTGTATATATTGGCTTAAGTTTCACGTTAAACATAGCGAAGCAAGGATAATAGAAACTTTAATTAGGTAGGGCAAATTACTCAATAAAATAATTTTTAATAATCTTTTTGTGATATTCGGAAAGACAATTCATTCTTGTGATTAGCACTTAAAGTATCCTTCTATCACTGGGCACCATGCTTACCATTGAAACGGGAGAGTTCCCTTCCCCATCGCAGGGTGTGCGACAGAGATATGGCTCGCTCCTTAGGTGCCCCACTGCCCAAACCCCTAGGGGAAGCATGCAGGTGGGCAGGTACAGAGACCCTAGGGAGAGCTTTTGGGCTCCAATCCCACAACAGTATCTAGGACTCCTGAAGCCCAAGTGGGCATGTGTTACAGTGTGCTCTTTCAGCTTTGCCATCTGCAGATGGCTTGCGTTAATCAGCTCAATAGATGCTCTGCCTTATTGCAAGGACAGGGGGCCAGTGTGACAGCCTGGGTTCTTGCCCAGTGTACCAGAAGAATTGGAATACATGTGGGCTTGGAGGATGAGTGCAAGGTTTTATTGAGTGGTGGAGGTGGCTCTCAGAGAGATGGATGGGGAACCAGAGATGGGGAATGGAGTGGGAAGGTGCTCTTCCCCTGGAATCTGGCTGTTCTCAGCCAATGTTCAGATGTTTCTTTCCTCCTCTGCTGTGCCAGTGCACTGCTCTCCACTGCTCTGTGACGCTCTGTTCCTCTGCTCCTCTCGATATTCAACCACTTGTGTCTGTGCCTGCTAAGGTCTCGGATTTTTATGGGCACAGAATGGGAGGTGTGGTAGGTCAGAGTGGTCTTGGAAAATATAACATCTGGGCATGAAAACAGGAGTGCCAGTTCTTGCTTAGGTCCATGAGCATAGGCCTGAGGGTGGAGCCCTCGCTAGGGACCCTGCCTTTCTCTACACAGCACTTCCCTGCCTCCTGTCCATATCACCATGGCTTATAAAGCCTTCAAACCGTGGGATCTGGCTACTCCTTTCCAGACTCAAGTCTTCCAGCTCCACTATAAACACAACAGCATGTCTTTCTGTTGCTGAAATGCACCATGGTGTGGTAAATCCAAATGTATCCGTGACAAGTGTCAGTCAGTTTAGAAGTTGACGTTGCCCAGGTTAAGCACATGCCCGTGACACGGTCTCAGTAGGTCCTGACAACAAGCGCCCAGGGTGCTCAGGCTACAGCATGATTTCATGCGTTGTTTTTGTTTGTTCTTTCTTTCTTTTTTAATTATACTTTAGGTTCTAGGGTACATGTGCACAACGTGCAGGTTTGATACATAGGTATATATGTGCTATGTTGGTTTGCTGCACCCATCAAATCATCATTTACATTAGATATTTATCCTAACGCTATCCCTCCCTCAGTCCCCTTCTCCCCAATAGGCCACGTTATGTGATGTTCCTGCTCTGTGTCCAAGTGATCTCATTGTTCAATTCCCGCCTATGAGTGAGAATATGCGGTGTTTGCTTTTCTTTCATTTTAAGGATACCAAGACATCAATCAATACATGTAAGATGTACATTGGTTTGGTCCAGAAAGGCAGGACAACTCCTAGCAGGGGTTTCCAATTCATTGGGTGGATTCAAACATTTTCTGATTGGCAGATGGTTGAAAGAATTTAAAGACCTGGAATCCATAGAAGGAAGTGTCTGGGTTAAGATAAAGTGTTGTGGAGACCAATATTTTTATTATTATGCAGATGAACACCCCAGGTAGCAGGCTTTAGAGAGAATCCACTGTGAATGCTTCTTAGACTTAAGAGTGTCAGACTCTTAGTTAATTCTCTCCTGGATCAGGAAAAAGATCTGAAAAGGAAAGGGGATTCTCCTTTCCTTTTGTATATGTTCCCCACAAGAGGCAGCTTTATGGGGTCATTTCAAAATATGGCAAAGAAATATACTTTGGGGTAAAATACTTTGATTTCTTTCAGGGCCTGTTAAATGTTATGTTGGTGTCTTACTGCTCAATCTTAAGGTTCCTCTTAATGTTAATGCTGGTCAGTTGTGCCTGACTTTACAAAGAGAAGAAGGTATAACGAGGCACATCTGACCAACTATCCATTCTCATCATGGCCTGAACTAGTGTTTCAGGTTTGCTTTAGAGTGTTCTTAGCTGAGAGGAAAAGTCTGTTGAACCGGGGGTTTAGAATTTAATCTTTTGTTTATAGTATCCGATAGGACAGGAGTACCGCCATCTTTATAACACTCCACCATCTGAAGCCACCTAGCCAAAACGCAAATGTTAGCCCGCCCACAGCTTCAACAGAGCTTAAAAAACAGCCAGCACTATCCCAACCTCTTCCTAATAAAATCTTTCTTCAAAGCACACTTATCCCCTGGGCCCTTTAAAAAAGCCTCAGGCAGGCCTGGCACGGTGGCTCACACCTGTACCCCCAGGACTTTGGGAGGCCGAGGCGGGTGGATCACTGGAGGTCAGGAGTGCGAGTCTAGCCTGGCCAACATGGCAAAACCCCGCTTCTACTAAAAAATACAAAAATTAGCCGGGTGTGGGGTGGGCGCCTGTAATCCCAGCTACTCAGGGGGCTGAGGCAGGAGAATCACTTGAACCTGGGAGGTGGAGGTTGCAGTGAACTGAGATTGTGCCACTGCACTCCAGCCTGGGTAACAAGAGGGAGACTTCTTCAAAAACAAACAAAAAAATGCCTCAGGCTGTAAGAAAAGTTTGATCCTGACCCTGCTGGCCAAGAGCCCTTCTCAGGTTTCTTCTCAACAAACCCGTCTTTAACTGTTAAGCTGCCTTCTTGCCTCTTCTTTCCTTAATCTTTCTATCTCAACATTTGGTGTCAAAACCCGGGACAGGTGTTGGGGCAGGGAACTCTCTTGCAATCAGGGAAGCAGTGGGCAGCGGCAGCTTGTCCCGGGCTAACTCCTGGATCCTGAGGGTTCTCTGGCTTCCCGCCCCCTCCTTCAACCCTTCATCTCTTTTCCGTAAGCCAATTGCGTGAGGTAACTGACTGACCGGAGAGGACTGCAAGGCTCTGGCCAGGGATACTCCCCGGTGGGTTCTCAAAACTCACAGACCCAGAATTTTGACACCAACCACCCAATCTAGGTAATTCGCTTTCTATTTCTCCCCTGTGGCTCCAGTCTGAGAGGTCCTTTGTCGGTTCCCTCTAAAGCATCCAACACCAGACATTAATTCGAAAAACTGGTAAAATTTGCCCACTACTGGGTTCCTGTGGTACCCAGGAAAGTCAGGTCCGCAGTTCCGGTCCTCCAGGAACTATCAGGGACCTTGGGAAGTGAACGTTCAGGGACACCTGACGTCTCCCTGTAATCTACCTCTTCTCTGAGAGAAAATCTCTGGTCTCTGTCCTTTGTCTGGGGATGCCTAGTCTAACCGCAGACACCTCTGGCCTTTCCTTGCCAGTTCTCAATGGAGTACAAGCAATCTCAAATTCTTCCCTCCTCTCATCTCGGTTATCAAAGCCTAACCCTTACTTGTCCACTGCAATACAGCTTGGCCCCAGCACAAATAAAATAACAGTGGGCTTTGGTCTGAGAATGGCGCTTTCAATTTCCAAATTCTTAGGAACCTAGAAAATTTCCTCAACTGGAACGGCAAAAGGCAAAAAGTCCCCTATCTTCAAGCCTGTTTTTACCTTCCTCATGCCTCTCTCAGTCCTCAACCTGCTCTGGCATGTCCCCCAGCCTGCTCCCATACAGCCTGGATCTCTCCCTGTCAGGTCCACCCGCTCAACCCTCCTTCCCTCCTTCCTTCTCCCCCGCTTAACTGTCCAGAGACTGCGCCTGCTATTCTCCCTCTCCAAGAGAGAGCAACTGTAAATTATAAAAAACAAAAAACAAAAAACCTGTCCTCTTTTTTTTCCCCCTCACCTCACAGAGGCTATGCTAAATTATACTAACCTAAACCCAGAATCTAAGGAAGGTCAAACCTTCCTCCATCTCCAGTTCATCTTCCAATCTGCCCCCAGTATTCAAATAAAACTCCAAAACCTAGAAAAGGACCCCCAAACTCCTTAGTGGAACCCGTGTGTGCCGCCTTTCGTGTCTTCTACAAATAAAAAAAGGAAAACAAATTTAAAAAGCATTCTCGCTTAAAATACCAAATGCTTGTCTCCGCTGTTCAAATCCCACTTGGACACCCAAAAGGGAATCCTCCCAATACCCCAAGAGTTGGCTTCTGTTGTGGCAATCCTGGACACTGGGCAAAGACATGCCCAAGCCCTCCCCACCCCCTACTCCTGCCCCACTAAGCCATGCCTGGCCATGTGGTCAATGGGGACACTGGAAAATGGACTGTCCCCAACAGGTACACCCTCCCCGTTCAGGTGCGGCCCAAAAAGTAGCCTCTTACCCACCACATAAGAAAATCTCTTCTCTGCTGGCACTGTCAACAAACAACTGAAAATGCCCAGGATCCTTTGCCCCCACACCCAGTGAGTCCCTAGGGCCCAGGAATAATTGGGATGGTATCTGGTAAAACTGTTTCTTTCCTTTTAAATACTGGGGCAAGCTCATCTGTTTTAATTAAATACCAAGGTCCTTTAACCCGTTCCTCCATCTCTGTTGTTGGCATGAGGGGCATACAGGAAACTCCTATGCAAACACCACCCTTATATGCCTCCCTGTCTGTCGCCACAAAGGATCAAAAATTTCCCCTTCCACTAGACACACATGTGGAAACAGAAAGGGTGGTCCAATTAATTGCCATCCTCCCTGCTCTGGGAATTTCCTCTGCAATAGACCTTAGTTCTACAAGGCTAGTTTTTTCACTTCTCTTGTCTGCTCAACTAAAGGAGAAACTAACGGAGTTAGCAGCCCAACTGGAGCACACACAAAACCAAATAAACTCCCTAGCAGCCCTACTACTCCAAAATCACAGAGGCTATCCAATAATAATCCCAAATTCACTGCCCAAATCACTCCAAATCTTATAAAACCCTTCATATTACCTGGAAATTTCATATCCCTTACCGACTTCAATCTTCTGGGAAGGTAAAAAGGACAAATGGCATTCTAAAAAATGCTCTCAGAAAATTGCTAATTGGTTCCACCTTTCATCCCTCAAAAAAAAAAGAAAAAACAATCCTCCCTCATCCAGCCCCCCACCAACACAAACTAAATGCCTCCCAACTTTTTCCTATGTTTCCACAGGGCCTACATCCATCTGCCTAACCAAGATTCCCAAAGAAGAAATTTCCAGTTAATAGGCTCTCTATTAAAAGCCTATCAACTCTCTCTGTCTCTCTCCCCACAATTTTTGCCTCTTCCTCACACTCTTTAGCTCAGATCTTACCTGGTATCCTCACAAGGAGCCTCTAGTTTCCGCTAATCAAATCCTTAACCTTCTGTGGGACTTATGGCTTCAAGATACCTTCCAGGATTTCTCCCCCACCCAAATAACTTTCTTTTCCTTCAGCCTTCTGTTCCTTCTTACCTAAGTTTGCTTTTCCTTGCTACAATGGAATCCTCAGTTCCCATCAAGTCACTACTAATCATTAACCATCTGGAACGCTCTTTAAATCTCACTCAGTACCATCTGCGGCAAGCTAATTCCTCTTATGCTCATAATTGTTGAATGTGCCTATCACTCTCCTGGTCGGCATATACCACCCTACCAGCGCCTCTCCTTTAACTCAAAAAACGTTTCTAATTTACAAACTCCAAAAGGAGTCTTCCTTCTTTGAAAGGGCAGGCACTCTACTTGGCAGGTACGCTAACTAATTTGCTAACAAAGCCAACAAACTATGCCAATCATATTATAACTCCCTAACAAGATATGCTTCGTCTGACCCCTTTATCGAAGGACCCCTTGCTCTTCATGCCCACCTCCTTCAACAGGTTCTACTCTGTTTTTCAGCCATGTAGGTACATCCCCCATAGGATCCCTCACCCCAGGAGAATGTAACAAAACCATTTCTACCCAGCATCCTATGAAGCATCAAACTAACCAGGTTGAATATCAAGTTTCACCAGAGGCCAACGGTTGTTCCTCCAACAAGTCCGCTTTACAGCTCTCCCACCCCACTGTAGTCACAGTCGCATCTTTTAATTGCTGTATCCCCAACACACATCTCTATCCGTGGCTATCCATAACTGGTGCCACTTCAGATTGCATTAAATATACAAAGGTCAACTCCTAACACCTCTCCACAATCACTGAAGCCTCCCTTGCATCTCCACTGTCTGTTTGGAGCCAGAAACCCACCACAAAAAAAGAGGCCTTTAATCCACCTTTTTGCCCTTCATATCTCTACCTGTATTTCCGAAGCAGGCTTGTTTTTCTTGTGAGGCACCAACACATACCTCTGCCTCCCAACCAATAGGACAAGCACCTGTACTCTGGTCTACCTTTCTCTAGCCATTGGAATACTACCTTCTAACCAATCCTTGTCAGTGCCTTCCGTTCAACATGTCAAACAGAAAAGGACAATCCAAATCATTCCCTTATTGGCTGTGATGGGCATCAGCTTAGGAGCTGGGGAATGAGCCATTTCACTCTCATATTTTGAGGCTCTCTCCATGGACCTACAAGAATCCCTGGAAAATATAGCCAAAGGCTTTGTAAAAATTCAAGACCAGCTAGACTCCCCAACTAGAGTAGTCCTCCGAAACCGGAGAGGGCTCGGCCTCCTTACAGCAGAGAAGGGAAGTCTCTGCTTCTCTCTAGGGGAAGAATGCTGCTTTTACCTCAGGGTTGATAAGGGATGCAGCCTCAAAACTTTTACGAAAAAAACTCAAAGAATTAGGGAGCAACAAAAAAACCAAATCAGTTCCTGGTTAAATGGTAAATTATTAACCCAAATTCTCCCCTTCATAGTCCTTCTAATAATAATCGGCCTGGAATTACTGTTTTTACCATGTTTAATAACCCTCTTCCAAAAGTTCCTTACCAACAGGATCACAGTTATCTCACAAGCCACCACCCAGGAACACCTGAAAACTGTGCTACTCCTCTAGTCAATCTGGAACCAATCATCTCACAGCCCCCTTTCAGCAGGAAGTAGCCATAAAAGCCCACCGGCCCATCTCCTTATCTAACCACAGAGTCCGGATTGATAGGACAAGAGCACTGTTATCTTTGTGACACCCCACCATCTTAAGCCACCTGGCCAACACTGCAAATGTCAGCCCTGCCCATAGCTTCAACAGAGCATAAATGCGCTAACCATAACAAAACAGTCAGCACTTTGCCAAACCCTTATTAATAAAATTTTGCCTTAAAGCATACTTCTCCACCAGGCCCTTTAAAGAAGCCTCGGGCAGTAAGAGAATTTTGCTCCTCACCCTGCCGGCCAAAAGTCCTTCTCAGATTTACTCTCAATAAACCTGTCTCAACTGTTAAGCTGTCTTCTGCCTATTCTTTCCATATTCTTTCTATCCCAATAGTATCTATCAATTTTATACTTTCTCTGAAGTTGTACTTGAGTCTAGAACACTCTTCACTCTACCTTCCCGACAGTGCTGGTTTTTGCTTGACTGACAATATCTCTTTATTTCTCAGACCTACAGTGGTCTCCAGTCTGGGTGATAACTATATACTAAGTCTAGTAGTTTTGGAACCTTGATTATTGTTATGTGTCTTAAAGATAATTTTCTTCATTTCCCTTCTTTCTGTCTGCTGAGTGGCACATTCATTTATTTACGGTAGCTATTTCTTGGCATCTCTATGCTATGAGTTAGTATTTGAAACTGTGATTTCCCATAACCTAAGGCATCTCAACAATGCCATGTAACATTATCTTACTTGTCCCAGGTCTCTCCCCAAAGCCATGTTGCTACAACTTTGTCTTCCATTTTACTGCCAGTTAAGGTGAGATAACTATGCTGCCTTCCTCTAATCATAGGAGATGATTTTAAAACTAATTGAATTTAATCCTGTCATTTCTACACATTCAAAGAGAATGGTACATTGGCTACTTTCAACTCCATTTTTGTTGTTTGGAATCAGTTATTATGATGAAAAGAGCTTTCTCAAATATTCCCTAATTTGGTTTTCCAGAAGCCAAAACAATGCATGCTAACCTGATGGTTTTTTTTTCTCATTAGCTACCTGCAGAGACCTAAAAACAGTAAGAACACTTAATGTTCACGGGATAAATTCCAAAACCCTTTGACTGTCTCAACCATGTGCTCAGGATTCACTTGTATCATTATGTCTCATTTGTTCCAAGTGTGACCACCTTGTTCCACCAGGCTTTCTCTCCTGCTCACAAACATGCCTTGCCTGCATTGTTCCTGACACCTCTACTCCTAATAGAAATGCATAATTCTCATACAACCCAAGCCAGTATTTGAGGTACAACTCACATGCCATCACTGCTCTGAAGCCACCCTGCTCTTGCTGGATAATAACCCAATTCACTCACACATAATGTATCTTACTGTCAGATTTCATCTCTGTGTTGACTTCCTTGTAGTTTTAGGCTATTGTCTTCCCTTTGTTTATCTATCAGTATGAAGATATAATCTAAGCACTGATACATGTTGTGTTCTAATTATTTGTAGGGACAATGGCTCTAAAATAAAGCCTGTCACCAAATTGCATAGCTGAGGATTACTGCATAAATTTTGCAGCTGTGTATTAATCCATGGCAAAAATCCATGGAGAACTAATCAGTGAGAGCTAGAGATTATGTCTATATTAAGCTCTCAATCATCATTCTTGCTTATACCTCTTGAAACACAAATAGTTCTCTCTGCCTAAAAACCAATTTGGGAAGTAAATTATTTATTAGAAAATAAATACATTTTTTTTTCTGCAATAAATCCATGTGAGAACCCCATGTATCTCTAAAGTACTTTTTTACTTTCTCGACTGATTTCAAGCAAGCAAGCAAACATGTCAAGCCTCGTTTCCTAGGGTGCCATTCATCAGAAATGCAGGGGTTTGGAGGTCAGAGATAGAGAGAGAGCCGTTGTCACAGAATTAGTTCTTCTGCCAGCAACCTGAGAATAAGAGTGTCATTGATTCTGACCCTGATGCCCCTTGGGGATTGAAAAAGGAAATTGTCGATAACATAAAAGACTTTTCAGTATATGCCTAATACTGGGAATATGGCATTTCTAAACTCTGGTGACTTATAAAATGTTGAGCAGAATATTGGAACTATCTAGTTAACTAAACAAACTCATAAATGCATAATATTAAATATTTTCATGAGATATATATGGAGGGTGAGGAGCAAAGAGGCTCAAACGGGGTAGATACTTGGGGATTAATTAGACTATATTATTTTAAAGTTTGCCTGCATGCCTGTGAATATGTGGCAAGAATGTAGTTGCTGTTTTTTGGGCTACTTCAAACATCAGATAAAAACTAAAATGCTGAGTTCAAAAGCTACATGGGATCAAAAAGCTAGTTTCACAAAGACATAATAAACACCCAGAATTATTTTTAATATTGTAGTAATGTATTGTTATAACACCATCAGTTTAAACATTATCAATGAAATTGTATCAGTAAGGACTCATTTATTGGTGAATCCAGAAAACGAAAACCAAACTCGATTTCAGGATCAAGGGATACGCTAACTTCTGATGTGGTCAATCAGGGGCTTTGTCAAAATAATTCAGTTGTCCTCCCTCTCTCCCATCATCTTTCCTCCATTTTCTGTTTTATTATTAACAAGGCTGTCTTCTCTTTGTCCCAAGCAGATCTTGGCTCCTCCGGAAGTGCATTCTCACCGCTCCACATCCAACTTGTTCATTCTGATTGGCTTAACGTAGGTAATGTACCCATCTTTGAAACAACTATTGTGGTCTGACAGAAGAATGTACAGCTGCCGTGATCCTCAATTCACATCTGCTCTGGAGGTGACTTATATTTGGCATCATTCTATATACATGGGTTATATGAATGAGACCCAAACCAAAAACTAAGTTTTACTACCCGAAGAACCTGAAGTATATTCTAAGTGGCAAATAAATAAACGCTCTAAGAAAACATCAAATTATTTATTCTAAATAAACACTATTTCTTATAAAAATTTCTCTCCAAAACACTCAACAATACAACAGTTCCTCCAAAGGGATAAACGCATATCTAGAGAGAACAATGCCAGCTAGAGTAAGCCTGAACTATGATCCCTAAAAATGTGATACATTTAAAGGGTAATTTGAAAATTAAAATAAAATATAAAACTTGAAGCATCCTTGCATTTTGCTAAAATCGACATACCTTCATTAATTCATACCAGAGCTTGCTTTAATAATTATGAAAAAATCAATGAAGTAAGATAACAATATATAAACAAACATGTTTATATATCATTCATTAAAACAATAGATTGAGCACTGAAAACTATCAATTAAAACCCTTTGTGAGCATTTTTTTTTCAATGTAACCTTGACTAAGCAGAATGTATTTAAAATTTAATGAAAAAAATAAAAACGGCTTCCAATAATCTAACAAATTTTTCCTGGCTAACTGCAGCCAATGTTGCTGCAGTCCAGGAGTCACATTATCTAGTCTGTACATTGTTGACCTCATTCCCTAAATTATTTCAACCAATATAACATTAATAACTGCAAAGGCGACTTAATATCCTTAAAGGAAGAGAAGTGTTTGGGTATATAAGAAAGAGGATATTAAACAGATAAAGAGCAGAGAAACAGGAAGTAAAGATGTTTGTAATCGACAGCTGTAATATAACATATCATTAACACATTCTGCACACCCCTATACGTCATTAACTGAAACTAAATTATCCCACAGATTTGTTGAAGACTTTTCATTTCTTAGTGCTAGCTAACTATAATTAAATTATAATTTTGGAAATTATTACAAAGCTTTTAGACATAAAGACAGGCATGGAGGATAATACAAGGAACAATCATGTACCCTCAGCCAGGGAAATAAAGTTTGAGCCCCTGTATTTCCCTTCTCACATCCTTCTGGCTGTGTCTTCCTTACGTATAAAAAAAAAAAAAAAAAAAAAAGCCAGGCTCAGCGGGGTGGCTCACACCTGTAATCCCAGCACTTTGGGAGGTTGAGGCAGGCGGATCAACTGAGGTTAGGAGTTTGAGACATGCCTGGACAACATGGTGAAACCCCGTCTCTACTAAAAATATGAAAATTAGCCAGCCATGGTGGCAGGTGCCTGTAATCCCAGCTACTCTGGAGGCTGAGACAGAAGAATCACCTAAACCCAGGAGGTGGAGGTTGCAGTGAGTTGAAATCGTGCCATTGCACTCCTGCCTGGGTGACAAGAGTGAAACTCCGTCTCAAACAAACAAAAAACCAAAATAAAAAATCCCAAAAACCTCCTAACTCAGCTAGAAAATAATTGTAAAGAAAATAAATTTTTCAAATGAATTATTTCAAATATTGGGTTTACTGTGATGATAGTCACTTTAGCCTCTCACATACACGTACATAAACATGAACAAAATGTAAAATTCAGGGTCATTTTATTTATATTTCCTTAGCGTAGTCTCTTCCCCCAATCACATTTGTCAATTTGTGGTAGCTATGACACTTATTAAGGAACTTACTGATTTTTATCTTTTGATCTTTACAACATCTCCATAAGGTAGACATGATTATAACCATTTGAAAGATAAGGAAAATTAGGAATCAGCCAATGTAACTACCACAAGCTGTTTAGAAACAAAATGGTGAAGCTGAGATTTGACCTTGGTTCAGTTGCCCCAAACCAAAGCTTTAAACCATATAATTTCTTTTTGTTTGTTTGTTTCTCTATCACAGGTTATTCCTTTTAATATTTCACATAACCTTTTAACATCATTAAACATTTCACCTCCACTCTTCTTTCAAGATATCTTGTTTTATGTATTCATTGTGACATCAGCTATCATTCTTACTGTTATCCTATAAAAAACGTGTCTTTTATTCTCTAGCTGCCTTCACAACTTAAAAAAATATATTTGGCTTTCAGTGATTTAACTATGATAGACTTATATGTGATTTTATATACCTGGACACTGACACCTGGAAAATAAAATTTGCCTCATATCAAGCCAGTCCTTCTCAGAGTCAGGATTTAATCTCTGTTCTGGCCTTCTTTCTAGTTTTCCACACAAACTTTGGACATCAGAGAATATTTCTTCTGCCTCCTATCTTCATCTGTTCTTATTCTGGAAAACATATTCTTAGCAACAGACAACTTAGGCAATTGTTTTTCTGTCATTACTGACAGTCAGCAAAAAGCAGTTTCTGTGTTGAGAGCTTTCTAGGACAGATGACTTAGTTTCCTCAAAACAACAGCAAAATGACAGGAAAACAGAGAGAAAGAAAAAGGGGAGTGGAGATAGCAAGTGAAAAAAGACAAGCAACATTTTAACCAATTGGAATATAGAGACTGCATTTGAATTTTCAAATATTTTTGAATACATATTGAATATATTGAATACATCATATACTAATATAATGGCAAATATATGTCATGTATTTTATTATACATAAATACATAACTATATATATGATAATCTGGAAAATGTGAAGTGACTAGACATTTAGTTAAAAAAGAAATTAATCGAAGCAGCATAGCATGTGAATACTACTGTGATATATATATATATATATATATATGATTTGTTTTGAGATGGAGTCTCACTCTATTGCCCCAGCTGGAGTGGAGTGGCATGATCTAAGCTCACTGCAACCTCCACCTCAGGGGTTCAAGTGATTCTCCTGCCTCAGCCTCCCAAGTAGCTGGGATTATAGGCATGCATCACACCCAGCTAATTTTGTATTTTACAAAATTACATGGGGTTTCACCATGTTGGCCAGGCTGGTCTCAAACTCCTGACCTCAAGTGATCTACCCACCTCGGCTTCCCAAAGTGCTGGGATTACAGACATGAGTCACTGCACCCAGCCTACTCTGAGGTACTTATTAAGAACCATTATATTTTACAGTTACATACTCAAATATATATTTCTAAATTTTTTGATGCCTGGAACTCTTTTTTTTTTTTTTTTTAAGAGATGGGGGTCTAGCTCTGTCACCCAGGCTGGAGTGCAGTGACACAATCGTGGCTCACCATAGCCTTGAACTCTTGTGCTCAAGTGTTTCTCTTGCCTCAGCTTCCTCAGTAGCTAGGAACACAGGTACGAACCACTATGCCTGGCTAGTTTTTATTTTTAATTTTTTGTAGAAATGGGGTTTTGCTATGTTGCTTAGGCTCTCACTTTTAAATAATCAAGTGAAAAGGGGTGTCACTGGAGTTATGGATCAAAAATAAAAGGATTTGCCATTATTTAATAACTCTTGAGCCTATCTATAATGGTTACACAGAGGATCATTATGCAATCTTGTCTGCTTATATTCATATGTGAAGTTTCTATTAAATGAGATTTTAAGTCTTTCTTAAGCCTCTCAAGTTTTCCACTGTATACACTAGAGTTCTAACTTAGGCTCAGACTTACTCCATATATCATTATTTAAATAATATTTTCTTTGCTGCCATACAGAAGAACATGGAAATTACTTAATCTGTTCTTTACTTCTCAGTAACATTTGGGAGAAGAAATAAAGTAATAATACTGAATTAAAATAATGTAGATCAACACTTCAGATATATAAAGATGCATGTTTCTTCCATAATTATGTTCTTAACAAAAAATCGCTAACTTTGAAATTACATTTTGAGTGTTTCGTCAATGTTTTGCTTGAATTTTTAGTTTCAGTTAATTTGTAAAATTTTGAGGACCCTAATATATAAAAAATTTAGTAATTTAGTGTCTAGTAATTTGTTTTTCAGATCATTAAGATGAAGAATATTTGGGTACAAAACTGCTCTAACCAATGGTTTTCAGAAAATATGAGAAGTGTAACCATAGTTACTGCTAGTTGAGAAACAAAAGGCTTAGTACATGCCAATAAAAATGACATTAAGGTCAGACATTCTATTCATCTGTGCATATTCTGATCATTCATCTTTGATTCTCGTAAGTATGCAAAATGAGGTGTGACTTTGCGAAGCTTTCCTTTTTGCCATCTCCCATCAAAGGAACAAAAGACTATGTGGGGAAGAAATTCCAACTCATTTTCATGCAGCCAGCTTATTAGGAGACCATGTTGAGCAAAGTTTAAAATCATCTTTTATAACTTAAAGCTTCTGTTGGACTGGAATAATATATGTAAGTTTGGGTGGCAGTGGAAAAATATTGTTCTTTTTTTTTTTTTCTGAGACAGAGTGTCACTCAGTCACCCAGGCTGGAGTGCAGTGGTGCGACTTGGCTCACTGCAACCTCCGCCTCCTGGGTTCAAGCAATTCTCCTGCCTTAGACTCCCAAGTAGCTGGGATTACAGGTGTGCACCACCATGACCGGCTAATTTTTGTATTTTTAGTAGAGATGGGGTTTCATCATGTTAGCCAGGTTGGTCTCAAACTCCTGACCTCAGGTGATTCCCCTGCCTCGGCTTCTCAAAGTGCTGGGATTACAGGGCCATGAGCCAGGCCCAAAATATTGTTCTAGTATGGTAGAGTAGAATGATTTTTATTCCACTGATACTGTGTCATGGACTGAATTGTGTCCTCCAAAAAGGTTTGTATGTTGAAGTCCTAACCTCTAGTACTTCAGAATTCAACTATAGAGGAGATAGAGTCTTTAAAGAGATAATTACGTTAAAATGAAGTCATTGAACCCTATTCTAATATGACTCGTGTTTTCATAAGGAAAGAAAATTTGCACACAGACATATACAGAGAGAAAACCACGTGAAGACCCGGGGAGAAGACAGTCATCTACCAGCCAAGGAGAGAAGAAACCAACCCTGCTAACACTTTGATTTTGGACTTTTAACCTCCAAAATTGACAGAAAAAACAAAAAAATTCTGTTGTTTTAAGCTGCCCAGATGGTGGTATTTCATTAAGGAAGCCTTAGCAAACTAACATATGATCTTAAAGAAATAATTGCTGTTTAGTGTTAGAGAAAACATCTAATGTCTGAAAGTAGATTTTCAAATCACCTCAAATACGTGTGACTATAAGATAAAGTTAATCCTTTTAGTTGAATCCTACTGCAATCCCCCTGGGGCTGCCAATATCATGTGTTGATAGTTGGTCTATTAGGCTATTTTGACTGTGGCACCTTATTTCTCACCAGTTGATTTCCATAATTGCGTGATAAGCCACTCACCATTGTTAGATGCTGTGGGATGTACATAACCACAGTTCCCACTCTTGCCCTTGGCCAGAGAGCCATAAAGGAGTTGGACTGAGTGGAGAAAACCTAAAAACCCTGTTTCATTTTCACTGTTTGTGAATTACCAGGAAGTAATAGTAATTACCACTGTTTGTGAATTACCAGGAAGTGAGATTGCAAATAGTCTTAACAGTGTAAACAGGGACAGACTATAATAGAAGTGGTGAGCCACTGAAATCAGAAAACTTTTTTTCTCTTGAATTGACTTAACAAATAACAGGTTTACTTACAAATGTTTTTAACTATGTTTGTGCAGTGGACACATGTAAGCAGATAAACTACAATATTGTACACTGTTTAAGGTCCCAGGCTCTGAAGCCAGAGTGCCTGGGACTGTGTCTTGACTCTGTGATTTAACAATATGGAAGTTACTAGAAACTCTCTTATCATATTTTCTTCCCCTTGAGATGAGACTCACATGTACCTGATAAACGTTTTGGAGAAGGTTAATTGGGTCTATGCATATAAAGTGCTTAGAGCAGTATCAGACAAACAGTGAGAAAATTCATAAATGTTTGTTCTTATTGTCGTCAAATGTGAAGAAACATTAGTGGTCCCAACACATGACCCGATCAAACTACTGAATGTATATTACTAAGGAGCTTCTCATACTGAATGTATATTACTAAGGAGCTTCACAAAATAATAATACAAAAATAATTTATTAAGAAGAAATACGTCAAGTCTTTTAGCTTTCTTACATTTCAGGTAACTAAGTTTTACTAAACATAATTGATTCTACTCATTAGATCCTCACTCACTATATTCTCCACATCCACACTTACTATTGTCCTAATACATTTCTAAAGACATATTTCTGCTCACTACAGCAATTAATATTAATAACAATAGTTGTCATTTATGAAATAATTAAAATACGCAAGATGCTAAAATAAGCCATAAACATTAATTGGTGTCCTGTGAGGTAATTACAAATAATACCCCAATTTACAGATTTGGAAACTGAGTCCAGAGTTCAAATAACTTGTTTGAGCTCAACTTGTAAGTAGTAAAGTTGGTGTTTGAACCAGGCATCCAGATGCCAGAGCCAGTTCACATTCACTATTTTATCATATGAAATCTACAATACATTTTCCCCCGACTAAGCATCCTTTGGAATTTTCTCTTGCCCCGGCAAGTTTATCAGATGCAGTAACTCCCACACAACACCATTTGCAAGAAGACTTAAATGTTGGTATTAAATATAAGTTCTGGTGTATCTAATTATGCAATTTTATGGCATAGAGCAGTGTACAATGGTTGCACAACTGAAACACATTCTAATAAATATATTGCACAGCCATTCATATGCATTTATAAATTAAAATATCAAATTTAATTAGGGGTTATGAGTTAATTTTATTCCTAGGGAATATTTCAGGAGACACCTCATTTTAGAAAAGTATTTGCCATTTCTTTGAAAAATGCTGCTTTCCCCACAGGCTTCCCTTGTGCTTCTATTTCTTGGCCTCTAAGAAATTTTTGCTTTCTTTCTTGGAGTTGCACCAAGGAGTTAACAAAAAAATAAAAACACATTTATCTCTCTCTCTCCTTGCAGGTTTAACATTCTGATGACTTTTATAGCCTTTATTTAAGCTGTGAAATTATGAATTCTCATTATGCCTGCTCCTGGCTCTTCTCTATTATTTAGGTGGAATAGTGGCAGACCCCATGGGTGGAATCAATTTTAATTCTATCTTCTGTAATTTGTCTGCTACACCTCTGAAAGTAGGTCTAAGGAAAAAAATGCAAGCAGGTCTCTCCCTTTAATCCCCTCTGGCACACTAACTTTGTGAATGTTGACTTCACTATTCTGTTTTCTGTGACCAATATTCCTTTTTTCAGAGCCTTTACCCGTTTTTCCTTGCAATTCATCTTCTAAACTGCCTCCAAATGCTTTCTGATTACTAACTCTAAACTTGAGTTACTTAGCTGAATTTTGAGAGTCTGGGTAGAGGAGATAGCTAATGAAAGGGGTCAGGCTTATATCCTTTAAAACTGTTTTATATGTAGCACATATAACATACATATATTATTATGTAAGTATAATGAATTATACGTAAAATATAATAAATACTTATTTGTTATATAGTCCCCTTAAGGTGGACTATTTTGCCTGTGTATTTGCCTTTAAAACTGATGAATACTCTCTATATAGAGGCAAATTCTGGGGATAAACTAGTGAATGGGATTCATGAAGATGTTTGTAATGGGTACCAGGGTCACACAGTCAGGCCAGACACCTCCTTCCTTATCCCTGACATTTATTTCCCTAGTGGCTATTGATCACTCACAGATGAGTCACTCCCTGAAATGGCTTTTATTTGATAAAAGCTCTCTCACTCAATATAGTGCCATTTTCCCAAGGGCATCCCAGATCCAACAACTGGTTAAGGGAGCCAGGGGCAATGTTTGGGTCATTTATTTAAACTCACTATAACTCTAAAGGACTATGGTGGTTCCACAGGCCATTGGGTGATTGGCTGAGGCCTCTATGGGAACTGGACTGCAGTTCAAATTCTCCCTTCACCCAGTTCTTCTTTCCTTAACTACTTACAGTTACCATTTCTCAGTTACACACCAATAAGCCTCCTGCCTGCAAATTGTCAGCTCAGAGTCTTGTTTCCAAGAAACTGGCCTAAGATGACGTTGAAATGAATCCTTGCAGACTACATTTAATTCTGTAAATCCTCCCTCGTATTTCTTTTTTCAACTAAGCTATTTATACAATTGCCTTCTGTATGAGTCAATTCTCACATTGTTATAAGAAAATACCCGAGACAGGGTAATTTATAAAGAAAAGAGGTTTAATTGACTCACAGTTCCGCAGGGCTGGGGAGGCCTCAGGAAACTTACAATCACGGCAGAAGACACCTTTTCACAGGGCGGCAGGAGAGAGAATGAGTGCCAGCAGGGGAAATGCCAGACACTTACAAAAACATCAGATCTCAAGAACTCATTGATGAGAACATCATAGGGGAAACTGCCCCATAATCCAATTACCTCCCACCACGTTCCTCCCATGACATATAGGGATTATGGGGATTAAAATTAAAGATGAGAATTGGGTGGGTACACAGCCAAACCATACGCCTTCCTCTTCTAATCCCATTCCCGTTACTTTCTCTAAGTTAATTCAGCCACCATGTAGTAGGGAGAATTCTGTTTGTTAGAGTTACCTTGTTTAATGATGATTGATGCTATTATAATCTAATACAACCTTGAAAATAAATGGACAAGTTAATCTCTTCTCTGTCTCCTTTTTTTCTTTGTCTATCTGAAACTTACAAACATTTTCTCTTCCTCATAAGCCAGGTCACTGAGAAAAGTAAAGGTATTATTAGTTGCAATTTATTGGCAGTGAATATCTCTTAATTGAGGATATACTTCTTCTCGCCTCCCTCTAGACTCTACACTGTAAAAGGCTAATGATTTCATGCAATACCCTAATTCCAAGTAAATATTAGATATTTGAATAATTTGCTATGGATAAATGCATGATCTAAAACTTCTAAATTTCATTTAACAAAACTAGAAAGAGTAATTATATTCCCACCTTAAAAGTCTATGTAACAGAACATTATTTATTTTATGTATAATTTATTACACAAATATAATTATGCATATGTAAAATATATACTATATATATATAAATTATTATTTTAAAGGATATAAACCTAACTCCTTCCAAGTAGCCTAGGGCCTATCTTTTGCTATTTCATGTTAAGACAGTGATTGATACTGGATGGCCCTAGTTCACTCATGCTTGTTTGTCTTTTCCGGAGCTAGCCCTGATCAATTTGTCGAAATATTTTACATGTTACTCTCTTGTGACAAACATAGCCATAATTAACATTCTGCCTTTAATTGTGCAAAAAATAATCACCTTCTGCTTTTGCTGAAGTATTAACATCCCGCATTCCTTCTAGCCTACTTCAGCAGCTTATCACGGTATTCACCTGTGGTCCCCTTTCCAGGCCCTTATTAGCAAAAGTAATTATATTCTCACATGCTTACCTTGCAGGTTCCCTTGCAAGCAAGTGAGTAAAGCTACGAGGTGTGTGACCCCTTGATTCACTGAAGGGCATTGTGCAGTACAGAGAGCACAGCTCCAGTAGAGACCTACGTGGGAAGGCGACAGGAAGAGAATCCCAGCAGCTTCCTGAGCCTTACAGATCCTCACAGTAGGGTGGTGGTGGTCACAGAGAAACCATTTTAACATGCTAGAACATCTTCTGTTGTCCCAACAATATTTTTAAATTTTGACTTTCTCTGTTTCACTTAAAATGATTTGCTTATTAATTTAACAGTCTTCCTTCTCACACAGGATTTTTTCTTTTTCTTTTTTTGGGGGGGCAGATGAAACTACAAACTTCCTGTTTTCTCACTTCCACTTACAGGTGGCTCTGTGGCAGGTCATCCATCTTTTCTCCCTTCTGATCCCAAAGCAACCAGTAACAGACAATTCTTGCTATAGTGGGTCACTTTAAACAATTTAATACATATTTATTGAAATAAGCCCTAATACCATTTTACAATTTACTTTCCTGCATTAATAAGGTCACTTAGGACAACTGCTTTTTGGGTCACACTAGCACACACTAGGGCATGGTTGGTCACAATCATAATAACTGACTTGTGAGAGGAAACCCAAGAATTTTGGGTTAGGACAACCTCTGTCAGTGAATTCTACTAGATTCACTGATTTCCTAAGAGATAATTTCTAACAACCATGTGTGAAATACACACACACATACACACACACATGCTACTGCATTTATATACGACACACATTTAACTTCCTTGGCAGTCATAGCTGATGGAGCTGGCAGTCGACTAAAATCCTGAAGTCTTTTTCACACAAATTGCTGTCAAGATCTTTTCTAATATTGATTGTTATGCAGCACATTAACCATTTCTCACAGCTTTTCGTTATCTAAAAATTTTATAAGCATACATTTTTGTCTTTATCCAAGTCACTGATACAAATCTTAGAGAGGACAAGGCTTAAGACAGAATCCTGTGTGATGACTCTTGGGAAACCATCATTCAATCATTTGAATCTATCTCATCCAACTCTGTCAATACTTGATTTTTCTGACATCTGGCCTACATTTCTCCAACTGGTAAACAAATAAATCATGAAAGATTTTAACACACTGCTGAAATCCACATAAGCTTTACCTGTGACTTTCCTATGCTTGGCCAATCTAATTAGATATCACCTGATTAAAAGAGCCTATGGAGTTAGATTGTCTTCCTATATTGATTCTTCATCTACGCTAATTCCTAGAAATGATACCTTTTTGGTCTTGCAACCCAACACTACTTGCTTAGTTTTACAAATAATTCTTGAGCACCTACTATGTATTATGTGTTCTATTTATTATGTGCTATGTATTATGTTCCCCAGTTATAAGAGATCTACTCTGTAACTTTAGCTCTCAATAAGCTCACTATATGCTCTAAAATACATTATAGAGTATTTCTAGAATCTGATATCAAGCTTATGCATTTGTAGTTCCTGATGTTGTTTCCTTGAAAAATTGGGATCATGTTTGATGATCTGTGATGATCACAGCTATTCTGGCACTTATTTTCTATAATACCTAAAAAATTATTAAGGGTGGTATGGATGATATACTAGTTACTTCAGTACCTTAGCATGTATTTCAACTAGAACTGAAGCCTTAAATTCATCTATAATGATTCTTACTATTTATTCTGTGTCAGAGGTTCCCAAGACAATTCTCAGGCTTGAAGATTTGCTAGAAGGGCTCAGATGCTCAGAAAAACTGCTATATTCATAGTTATAGATTACTATATAACTTTGAAGATGCAAATTGAAATCAGCAAAGGCATAAGTCACATGGTCTAAAGTCCAGGAGGAAGCAGGCAAAGCTTTCAGGCATTCCCTCTCAATGGAGTCATACAGAGATATGGTTAATTCTTCCAGCAATGATATGTGATAACACATTAAAAATGGTGCCAGCCAAGGACGTTCATCTAAATCTTTGTATCCAGGGTGTTTATTGGGGGAAAATCATGTAGACATACACTGCCTGTGAGACAGACTTCAGTTACTGAGATTCTACCACTCCCAAAGCAAAAACAAGCACTAACCATAAATTGCATTGTTACGGTAAACTTATCTGATCAAACAAATACAGCATGGCCCAAGACCTCAAGAATATAAACATACTCTTATCAGGCTGAATAGTCTAAGCTATCAGAGGTTATCTTCTAGAAGCCTGCTTCAGACCAGTCCTGAAGACAGATCTTTATTTGGAAAATCTGAGGATTTCAGCACCCCAGGCCTGCTGAGTTAGCTTTCTCTGCACAGTCCCTCTATGTTTTAAATTCTATATTAATCATGTGTTTTTCTAGTCTTTTATACCTTGGAAGACATTCTCTTTTTTTGATTATATGAAAGCAAAGCCAACATCGAGTACTATATTCTCCAAGATTCTTTAAGATTATACATTTCCACTATTTCTTCTTGAAATACATCAAAGAGATTCCTTTTAGTTTAAAACTCAAGATTTTGTTGTTATAATGAAATGTAATCATTAGTATGGGTTATAAGTAATTGTTCCTTGATTTTTTATTGTAATGTGCATTAGTCTTTTTACTGTTTTTTTTTTATTTTTTTTTTTTTGAGACAGAGTCTCGCTTCTGTCGCCACGCGCTGGAAGTGCAGTGGCCGGATCTCAGCACACTGCAAGCTCTCCTCCCAGGTTCACGCCATTCTCCTCGGCTGCCTAGCCTCCCGAGCAGCTGGGACAACAGGCCCGGCCACCTCGCCCGGCTAGTTTTTTGTATTTTAGTAGAGACGGGGTTTCCACCGGCACCGTTTATCATGGATGGTCTGTCTTTCCTGACTCGTGATCCGCCGTCTGCCTCCCAAAGTGCTGGGATTACAGGCTTGAGCCACCGCCCCGGCCTTTTTACTGTTTTTCACCAACACCTTTTCCTGTGTGTTTCCTTTCTCCATCAGTGACCATATGTCTCAAGAGTCATAAATTAGAGATTTTAGATAAATTATAAAAAGTAAAGAAAGGCTTTCCAACACTGGCAAAGAAAATAAAATTATAATGGCTGAGAGCTACTTGGCTCAAATCCCTAAAAATTGTCTTACCAAAAAAATCAGAATGCTAAATTTTAAATAAATTATATTTAATTAACTATCACTCTATTAGTTACCTACAGCTGCATAGTAAATTACTTCAAAACACAGCATTTTAAAACAGTAAACACTTATTATCTTACTTTTTTCCTGAGTTTCAGAAATGTAGGCACAGGCTATCTGGGTCCTCTGGCATAGGATCTCTCACAAAGCAGCAAACAAGCTGTCACTGAAACCTGTAGCCATTTCAAGCAATGATATGTGAGAACACATTAAAAATGGTGCCAGCCAAGGATGCTCACCTAAGCCTTTGTGTCCAGGGTGTTTATTGGGCGACAATCACATAGACGTACACTGCCTGTGTGATAGACTTCAGCTATTCAGATTCTTTTCTACTAGAAAAAAAAATAAAGACTATCTATGACAGACTTATTGCTAATATCATAATCAATGGTGAAAAGCTTGAAGCTTTCATCTTAGATGGGCAAGGACACCCACTCTCAACAGGAAAAAGAAGATGTTTGTGAAAACTGTAAAAAGACTGATACATATTACAATAAAAAATCAAGAAAAAATTACTTATAGCCCATGCTAAAGATTGTGTTTTGTTATCACAACAAAATCTCAATTTTAAACTAGAACGAATTTCTTTGACATATTTCAAGCGGAAATAGTGGAAAATAATTCACTTCAAACTCATTTAAGTCATTAGTTGGATTCAGTTTCTTGTATGCTGTTGACTGGAGGTTTCCCTCAGTTCTTTGCACCTGGGTTTCCCCATAGGGCTTCTTGCAATATGTCAATTGTCAAGACAGAGTCTTGTTGATAAAAATCTTTAAGAAATTAGTTATAGAAGAAATGTACATCAACAAAATAAAGACTGTACATGACAGACGTATTGCTAACATCATACTCAATGGTGAAAAGTTTAAAGCTTTCATCTTAGATAGGCAAGGACACCCACTCTTAACACTTCTGTTCAATACAGAATTGGAAGTCCTAGCTAGAGCATTTAGGCAGGGCAAAAAAATAAAAGGCATCCAATTTGGAAAGAAAAATGTTAAACTGTCTCTGTTTGCAGATGACATAATTTTGTATATGGAAAAATCCTAAAAACTCCACTAAAAAACCTATTAGAACTAATAAAGAAATTCAGTAAAGTTGTAGGATGCAACTTTAACATACAAAATTTACTAACAAATTTTACATACAAAATTAACATACAAAATTTACTAACTTTATATTTACTCACAATGAACTACCAGAAACAGAAATTAAGACAACAATGTTATTTACAGTAGTTACTCCTATGGTTGGAGTTTTTTCCCACCAAACTTCATTTTCAAATGTTATCCCTAACATGGTGGTGTTTGGAGATAGTGTCTAGGAGATGTTTGGGTTATGGGGGTGAATCCCTCCAAGAATGGCTTGGTGTCCTTCTCATGGTAGTGAGTTATTGTTCTGACAAGAGAGTGGATTTGTTCTTGAGGGAATAGATTAGTTCCCATGTGAGTGGAATGTTATAAGGCCAGGGTACTCCCTTGGAATTTTCCTCTTTACATGTGTCCACTTTCCCATTGACCTTCTCTATCATGTTATGACACAGCATGAAAAGGCTTCATCAGAAACTAAGCAGATGCTGGTGTCATGCTTCTTGTACTTCTCAGCCTGCAGAACCATGAGCTAAATAAATGTATTTTCTTTGTAAATTACCCAGCCTCAGGTATTCTTTTATAGCAATAATACAAGATCTATGACAGCCACACATGCACACACACATACACATACGCAAATATTTAGGAATAAATTTAACAAAGGAGGTGAAAGATCAATACACTGAGAACTGTAATACATTGATAAAAGAAAATGAAGAAGACACAAACAAATGGAAAGGTATCCCATATTCATGGATTGGAAGAATTTATATTGCTAAAATGTCCATACTACCCAAAGTGATTTATAGAGTCAATGAAATTTCTATCAAAATTTCAGTATTTTTCACAGAAGTAGAAAATAATCCTAAAATTTGTATAAAACCAAAAGAGACCCCAAATAGCAAAAGCAATCTCAAGCAAAAAGACTTTCCAGACATATCACACTACTTGATTTCAAAACATACTACAAAGTTATAATAACCAAAATATCATAGTACTGACATAAACGCAGATACAAAGCTAAATGGGGAAGAATAGAGAGCTCAGGAATAAACTCTATATAATTATGGTCAATTGATTTTTGACAAAGATGCCAAGAAGACACAATGGGAAAAGGACAGTCTCTTCAACAAGTGATTCTGGGACAACCAGATATCTACATGCAGAAATATGTAAATAGATTCTGCCTCAAACCATATACAAAACTCAGCGCAAAAATAATTACACATAAATGTAAGAGCTGAAACTGTAGAACTGTTAGAATAAGACATGAGAAAAAACATTCATGACATTGGTGTAGGCAATAATTATTTTGGATATAGCCCCAAAAGCACAGGCAATAAAAGCAAAACTAGACAAATAAGATTACATCAAACTAAAATGTTTCTGCACATCAAAGGAAACAATTCTAATATTTTTGGAATCCACAAAGTAAATAGACAGCCCACAGAATAAAATAATATATTTGTACACTATACATTTGATAAGACATTAATAACATCTAAAATATATAAGAAAAACAAATAGCAAGGAAACAAGTAACCTGATTTTAAAAATGGGCAAACGTCCTAATAGACATTTCTCAAAAGGAAACATACAAACTGCCAACAGGTATATGAAAAAATGCTTAATGTCACTAATCATTAGGGAAACATAAATTAAAATCACCATGAGATATCATATCTGTAAAATGGCTAATATCAAATCGATGAAAGAAAAGTTTGGTAAATTATCTTAGGTAAATTAGTGTAGCCAGTTTGAAAAACAGTATAGAGGTTCCACAAAAGGTTAAAAATAGAACTACAATGATTTGGCAATCCCACAAATAGACATATATCCAAAGAAAGTGAAATCAGATGTTGAAGAGATGTCTGCACTGCCATGTTTACTATGGCATTATTTACAATTGCCAAGTTATGGAATCAACCTAAGTTTCCATCAACAGATAAATGAATAAAGAAAATGTGTTATGCATACCCAATGGGATACTATTCAGCCTTAAAAAAATAAGTCAATCCTGTTATTTGTGTCAGCACGAATGCACCTAGAAGACATTATGTTAAGTGAAAGAAGCCAGCACAGAAAGGCAAATACTGCATGATCTCATTTATATGTGGATCTTATAGAAACAGGGAGTAAAATGGTGGTTACCAGAGTATAGGAAGTATAGCAATTGGGGAGATATTAGTCAAAAGACAGACATTTTCAGTTAGACAGGAGAAATAAGTTAAAGAGATCTATTGTTCATCATGGTGACTACAGCGAATAAAAACGTATACTTGAGAAATGGTAAAATAGTAGAATTTATGTTTTCTCACCAGAAAAAGTGATAAATATGTGAGGTTGTACATATGGTAAATAGTTTGATTTAGCCACTCCATAATGTGTATATATATATTTCAAAGCATCATGCTATATACCATGAATATATATATATAATTTTTACTTGTCAATTAAAAAAATTAAAAGGAGGATTAACAAAGCAGAGTCTTTTTGGAATCTTATCTTTGAAGTGGCATTCCACCGCTTTGGTCATAGACAATTTATTGGCAGCAAATCATTCAGTGTATGTAACTCTGAATGGGAGAATATTACACAAGACCAAAAACACAGGAAGATGAGGACCACTAGCAGCCATCTTATAAAATGCTAAGCCTACCACAGTCATCTACAAGATACTACATAAAATACTACATGTCTTACTTGAGTAACTATCCATGATTCTCAACTGATATTTTTTCCAAAATACTTGGCAGTGTCTAGAAAAATTTTTTGATTGTCACAACTGCAGGAGGAGGGGTACTATTGGCATCTAGTTGTTAGAAGCCTGGGATGCTGCTAAACATCCTACATTGCACAAAATAGCCTCTTACAACAAAGGATTAACCATTTCAAAATGTCAATATTAGTGAGGCTGAAAAACTTTGTTAAATATTAATAAATATTAAAGTTAATAAATATTAATTCCATAAAGACTGTATTCCATTTTGCATAACATTATGTTCAAGCCTTAGAAAATAAGAAAATTAGCATATATAATTACTGATTTGGTTTATTTAATCTGACATACAAGTGTTAAACAAAATGATTATTATAGATCCATTTAGGCAGGAGCCAAGTCATTTCTATTTTACTGAAGACAAAACTACCTACTAGTCTCTGCCTCACAAATACATTAAGTAATGTGTCTAAGGTCAAAAAATTAGTGATTATGTAGTCACTTTAATGAACACCTTCTAAAACATTAACAAACGTTTCTGTAGCAAAACCTGGCCTAAAATTAGAATTGTGTAATCCATACTTGCATCTTTGAGTCACCCGTATTTTCTCTTTTAATATGGATACTTGAAACATATCCTCAGGCCAATTAAATTAGTCACTATGGAGGGGAGGCATGTTTGGTATAGTTGTAAGGGTCAAGTTTAGTGGTTGTAAGAACCACTAAAGCAGAGGTCCTGCAGAAATTATTTAATCAATCCAGATGACCTGATAATACTGGATGTGAGGCTGCTGAAATAAAGCTCTTTTCGATATCTCTGGTACAGATTAACACTGTTACAGAAATGTACATATTCTAAAAGTCAGTTGCGAAATCTGAGTGACTTATTCCATGGAGTCATCAAACTATGGCCAGTGGGCGAAATCTTTCTCTCCGCTTTTATAAATAAAGTTTTATTAGAACACCACCATAGTCATTTATTTTTGTATTGTTTATGGCTGCTTTTGAGCTGAAATAGCAGGCTTAATCCTTTGCAACACAGACTACATGGCCCACAAAGCCTTATTTATTGAATATCACTCCCATTATAGGAGTTTGCCAAGTTCTTATGGATTCCAATGTCAAGAATTTATTTTTATTGAACTAGTCTTAGTATTTATCATTAGTTGTTTATAGTCCCTTTTATAATGGTGCATTTCAACATGAAAAACTGAAGAGGAGACAAAGATACAGTAAGTTATACAATAAACAAGGCTTTCTTTGTCTGCATTTATGTTACCTTTATATATTATAAAGGTAATAACAGGTTATATATTGGCTAAAGATGATCTCTCCTGAACAATTTTTTCATTATTTTAAGGAAAATTGGCAATTCTAAACTGTTTTTTTTCCATTAAATGTGTAGAGTCAATGATTACTCTAAAGATAGTAACATCAATCATTTATTATAAATTACCTAAGGTTACATAGCAATATGAATGTATTCAAGCTGATTCAATTACATAAAGTAATTTTAGAGTCTGAGCTCTAATTCATAAGACAAAATATGCTTCTGGTTACAGAATAATCATTTATTTTAACACTCCATATTCCAAAATTCCTCAAAATCTTAAAAGTAGACAATTCATATTCTTGAAGATGGCTAAATACCTCCAAATATAATTAAACTTTTAAAAATATAATTTTAAAAAATCACATGATATGTCTTGCCCTCAAAAACAGTCAAATAAAGGGGCCTTAATGAAGGCACTTTGGGACACAAGTACAGTAAGTTCTGCTATCACACTTGTTTTGAAAACACAAGTTTGTTCCAATGCAATTTATTTATTGGGGAATAATTTGAGAATAATGTCAATATCACAGTTGTTCACATGAAATTTCACCTGCAAGAAATTCAAAGTTCATACAGAAAACTGTATCCCACTGAATTGAACCACATAGGAATATGCAAAATACACACATGCACAACATCTCAAATATCTCTTCTGTCAATTCCTTATGTTCACTGAACACGTTATCCTAAAAGACAGTGATTTAGTAATATTTTGCCTTTGTGACATTCATTCAAAATCCCAAAAATACAAGTGTCCTTGGTTGAAAACACCAAGCAGTGCATCAGAAAAGAAGGCTTTAAATATTGAGAAGAAACTTGAAATAATAAAATGTTTTGAAAGAAATGGGAGAGTGCAGCAGCTCTCAAACAATAGACTTAAAGGAATCCACACTGTGGCCCACTAGAGACAATGCTCTAAAAATAATTTTAAAAATCTGATTAGAAAAACTTCATGTGCTGCAAAGTCAATGAAAACAAGACCCAAATAATGTAATGTAATGGAAAGATTATTGAGCTTATACATAGGAGAACAAACAGCCAAAAAGTCATAAATATCCTTTCTCACAATCAAATATAAGGCACTACCTGTAAACTAAGACTTTCAATGGAAATTGCCAAAACCTGCAGAAACAGCTCTTTTTAGCACAAGTAGTGGCTGGTTTGGTTATTTTCAAACACCAGTAAAATTTTCAAAGCCTTCAGCTATTAAGCAAAGTCATGAGTGCAGATTAGAAAGCACTAAATGTATTTCCAGCAGTGATACAAAAGTTAATTAAAGGTTATACATCATATAAAATTTTCAGTTTTGATAAAACAGGTATCTAGTATAAACACACAGTTTAAAAGACTTACATTGTCAATAGCAAGAAAAAAAGTGCCCCAGGTTTTATGGTTACGAAAGATTACAAATGTGGTAACCTCTTTTCTACCACTTCATGATAACTCACAAGCTTCAATCCATCTGAGGCCTGCTTAGAGAAACAAATGGCAGCCCCCTCCAAAGTATAATATTTATTGCAGTATTTATGTTTTTCTTCACCATTTAATATGTATAAAACTGGGCTATCATTTTCACTATTTTCCTACGTTTGCTTTGTATGAGTCACTGATAAAAATTTTGAAGATTTTGTTCCTAACTTTGCATTTACTATCAACTATTTGCCTTTATTGCATGATTTTAGATAGTGCAATACATTTTAGGAATGTCTGTGTTTATGACAGCAGAACTGGGTGTAGTAGAAAACCATTCAAGTCAGATTATACAAAAATGAAATTATTTAAGTGGCTCTGCATATAACCAAAGACAAGAAGGGTAATTGCAACTCATGAGGCATCTGAATTGGTTTCTAAAAATTTCTGATAAACCAAGAGAGCCCTTTGTGTCATCTTTTCAGGGTCAAATAATCTCTTTTCTCTTTCTTCTGAAGGTCTGTTTATTGTTTAGTTGCTTATAATGACCTATTCATGAGTTTTTTTTAACAAGTACATGGAAAAGATGACCATTTCTCCACCTCTCAGAGTAGGCAAGTTGCTATGGTTTGAATGTGATCCCCAAAGTTCATGTGTTAGATACTCAGTGTTGCAGTATTGGGAGGTGTGGCTCTTAAGAGGTAATCAAGCCATGAGATCTGCACTCTCATGAATGGATCAATGCCATTACTGTAGGAGTGAGTTTTGTTTGTCTGTTTTTAAATAAAATGTTGAGTTTGGTCTCCTCTTGCTCACTCTCTGCGTGTTTTTCCCCTTCTACCATGTGATGCCTTCCACCATGTGATAATGCAGAAAGAAGGTGCTCATCAGATACGGGCCCCTCAATCTTGCACTTCCCAGCCTCCAAAAGTGTGAACCAATACACCTTTGTTCATGGTAAGTTACCAAGTCTGCGGTATTCTGTTCTAGCAGCACAAAATAGACTAAGACTCGTATACTATTATACTAGGACTATTACAAGGCAGAAGAGATTGACTACTGTGTAACCAAAAGCTCTTTCTCAAATTTTTGTGAGTGATAACCTGCTTAATTAATCTTAGACTGAAAAATACTCCAAACTTGCCAAGAGGTTTTATTTTATTCACATTATCACTAAATTGAATTTAATTATTAAATGAGATACTTATGAATAAGTTGTGAAATGCATGATAAAAGATTGAGTGGAGCATTTGAAACTTGAAACACAGTTTTGTTCTTTACAGTAATAATTCCAGGACTGGTGAACAAACTTTTGGTTTGTTTTATCTCGTTTTGCTTTAAATGAACCTGTCTCTATATTTAAAGTCAAAAAATTTTAGCTAGAGGGGATCTTGATTATCTAGATAACCATTTAATTCCCAAGATTAAAACACTGAGCCCCATGAGGTTGTGAATTGCCAAAGGCAATGTTTGAGTGACATTGTAGCTGAAGTGGCAATGCTAATATTATCCTGGGTTATGTTTCTGGAAGCTGGTAACCACGTAGAACAATGAAAAATAAAAATAGGAAAATATGTCCTGATCTTATTTTGGATTTCTAGCCTTAAAAGACATCAACAATAAGTAATTAAGCATACACTATTGGCTGTTAGAAAAAATATGAATACCTTCAAGTTTCTGCATGGTGAAGATGTTTGAGCAATGAAAACTGGAACTTGGGTTGAAACACAAGCATGAACTGTTAAAAGATGACAGAATAGAGAGGGAGAGAACTCCAGAAAGATTTACCTTCTTGGAGATAGGTATTTTATCCCAAAGGGGAGAAAACCCAGAAAGGTGGAGATTTTTTAGTGACTGTAAACAAGAGACAATTATATTATCAATCCTACTGCAAAGATTTATTTTTATTCCAAAGGGCAAGATCTAAGTACCTTTAACCTTTATTTTACTCTTTATTATTTATGGATAATTTCTTTAGGGAGATGATTATTTTCTCCCTCTCTTAGGAAGAAAAAGAAAACTGCTATGTGAGCCATATGATATAAATTTCTAGGTTCACAAGTTTTGATTTCTCTCCCTTGATTTGTTTATTGCTATAAGTCATAACATTTTTCCTTGAATCAGAATCTTATATTTGCCTTCAGG
Source organism: Rhinopithecus bieti (assembly GCF_001698545.2). Taxonomy (NCBI): domain Eukaryota; kingdom Metazoa; phylum Chordata; class Mammalia; order Primates; family Cercopithecidae; genus Rhinopithecus; species Rhinopithecus bieti. The sequence goes on from NW_016807111.1 coordinate 76,253, forward strand.
GAAATATAAATGTAAATATTCAAAGTGTGTCACTGTAGAATACAATGAGGTGATCTCTAGACCTTCTCTGCAGTGAAAAAACCCATAACAGGTGAAAATTATTAAAGCAAAGGAACAAATCATGAACAAAAACTAGGTTAATTCCTAGCAGTCACCTTATAAGAAATATATCTTATAAGAAACAAAAAGGACTCCTTCACAGAGAAAGCAGTTTTCATCAGAAAGTCAGAAAGTAATTTGAACTCCACATGAAAGGAAAAAAAGCTTTGATAAATTTAATTATGTAATTATGAAAGATACAATTAATATTACTTTACTTCTCTGCCCCTTATGATTTATATAAACAGCTTATATATTACATATATGCCATATAACTTTATCATAAGGAAATATAATATCAAGTAACAATAACAGCACAACATAGGGGAAGAGATTAGAATTATAGACAATAGACGTTTTCTTTTCTTTTTCTTTCTTTCCTTTTTTTTTTTTCTTTTTGAGATGAAAGTCTTGCTCTTGCCACCCAGAACTGGGAACGCAAATGGCACAATCTCGCTTACTGAACCCTCTGCCTCCCAAGTTGAAGCATTCCTTCTGCCTTCAGCCTCCCAGTAGCTCGAGATTACAGGCAGCCACAACACCACACTTGGCTAATTTTTGTTATATTTTTAGTAAGAGACGGCATTTCACCATGTTTCGCCAGGCTAGTCTCGAACTCCTGAACTTATGATCTGCCCACCTCAGCGTCCACAAATAACATTTCACATCTTGCCGAATTAAGTGAGTGCCAATATGAAACAGATTCTGGTAATCCAGATTGTGTATAGTAAGTCTAAGGAGCAATGGCTAAGAAAATACCCAAAAAAGTGAAATTTATTATGAGTGTAATTCAAAATGTTACACTACAGAAAATATTCACTTAATTTTAACAATTGTAGAATGACATAGGGTCCGGGCGCGGTGGCGTCAAGCCTGTAATCCCAGCCACTAATGGAGGCTGACCTGACCGGCGATTATCTCCACGAGTCCAGGAGACTCGAGATCTTCCATAGCTAACCCGGTGAAACCCGCGTCTACTTATAAAAAAAAATAAAAAAAAATACAAAAAGCTAGCCGGGCGAGGTGGCGGGCCTGTAGTCTCCAGCCTACTCGGGAGGTAAAGCAGAGAATAGCGGAACCTGGAGGCGAGCTTCGTGAGCCGAGATCCGCACTGCACTCCAGCCCAAGCAGACAGAGCGAGAACTCCGTCTCAAAAAAAAAAAAAAAAAAAAAAAAGAATGAATAAAGACATAAAACTTAGAGAAAATAAAAGGTAAAATGGTAGGCATAAATTCACATTTATCAGTAATAATCTAATGTGGATACATAAATGAAATGTGAGAGATTGTCAGGTAAGCTAAAAAACATTTAATTATATACTGTCTATAGGACACATACTTTAAAATTCAGAAATAATTTAGATTTTAAATATATTTTAGGTTGAAATTAAAAGGAAAGGAAAAAAATAAATCAGGCAAACAAGCATAAGAAAGGCTATAATAGTGCCAGACAAAATAGACTGTAAAACAAAACAACAATAAAAAAAGTTACCAGAGATAAGAAGAGATGTTGTATAATGACAAAATGGCCAAACCATTACAAGATATGATAAGTATAAACACACATTTACCTAACAACAGAGATCAAAACACATAACCCAAAAACTGACAGAATTTAAGAGAAAAACATTTAATTCAACCATTATAGCTGGAGACTTCACTACCCCATTTTCAGTAATAGAACAACTAAAAAGAGAGTCAACAAGACAATACAAGACTGGCATAATACTATAAACCAAATAGACCTAGTAGATAGCTATAAAACACTTCTCCTAATAACAACAAGATACACATGCTTTTCAAGTGCATATAAAATGCAGAGATTATTGTCACCCTATAAAACAGATCTTAATAAATTTGAAAGTATTGACATCATACAAAGGATGTTCTCTGCCAAGAGGGTGAAAGATCTCTACAAGGAGAACTACAAAACACTGCTAAGAGAAACCATAGAAGACAAAAAGGAATGGGCAAATACTCCATGCTTATTAATTGGAAGAATCAGTGTCATTAAAATGGTCATACTGCCCAAAGCAATCTACAGATTAAACACTATTCCTATCAATCTACCAATGTCATTTTTCACAAAATTGAAAAAAAACTATTCTAAAATTTTTATGGAGCCAAAAAAGAACCTGAACAGCAAAAGTAATTCTAAGCAAAAATAACAAAGCTAGAAGCCTCACATTATCCAACTTTATACTATAAGGCTACAGTAACCAAAACAGGATGGTACTGGTATGGAAACAGACATACAGATCAATGCAACAAAACAGAAAGCCTGGAAATAAAGCCACATACTTACAGCCACCTAGTCTTCAACAAAGATAAGCAATGGAGAAAGCATTCCTTATTCAATAAATGGTGCTGGGATAGATCAGAACTCACATCCAGAAGAACAAAACTGGGCCCCTATCTTTCACCCCATACAAACATTAACTCAAGATGGATTAAAGATTTAAATGTAAGATATAAAACTATAAGAATTCCAGAAGAAAACCTAGGAAACACCATTCAGGACATGGACCTTGGAAAAGAATTTATAACTAAGTCCTCGAATGCAATTGCAACAACAATAAAAAATTGAGAAGCGGGACTTAGTTCAACTAAAGAGTTTCTGCACAGCAAAAGAAACTATCAATAAAGTAAACAGACAACCTACAGAATGGGAGAAAATATTCACAAACTATGCATCTAACAAAGATCTAATATCCAGAATCTATGAGGAACTTAAAAATTCAACAAGAAAAAAAAAAATACATAACCACTTTAAAAAATGGGCAAAAGACATGAACAGACACTTCTCAAAAGAAGACATACAAATGGCCAACAAACATGAAAGAATGCTTATTATCCCTAATCATCAGAGAAATGCAAATTAAAACCATAGTGAGACATTATTGCATAACAGTCAGAATGGCTATTATTAAAGTCAAAACAACAGATTCTGGCAAGGCTACAGAAAAAAGGGAACATTTGTACACTGTTGGTAGGAATGTAAATTAATTCAGCCTCTGTGGAAAGCAATTTGGAAATTTCTCAAAGAACTTAGAACAGCCGTTTGACTCAGCCTTCTCATTACTGGTGATATAGCCAAAAGAAAACAAACCAGTCTACCAAAAAGACACATGCATTTGTATGTTTACACTATTCACAAGAGCAAAGATCAGGAATCAACCTAGTTGCCATCCAGGGTGGATTCAAAATGAACGTGTGGAACATAAACACCATGGAATACTATTCAGCCATAAAAATTAACAAAATCATGCTCTTTGCAGCAACACCAATGCAGCTGCAAGCCACTATCTTAAGTGAATTAATGCAGGAACAGAAGACTAGATACTGCATGTTCTCACTTATAAGCGGGAGCTAAACTTCAGGTACTTGTGGACATAAAGATGGCAACAATAGATACTAGAGCCTACTAGAGGTGGTGGGCAAGGCTTACAAAACTATTGGGTACTATGCTCAGTACATGGGATGTTGGGATCATTCATACTCCAAACCTCAGCATCATGCAATATACCCAGGTAACAAACCCAAATATGTACCCCTTGGATCTAAAATAAAGTTGAAAAAATAATACGTTCTGTGATCACAAGGAATAAAATGAGAAATCAATGACAAAAATAAATTGTGTATACATGTGGAAATTTTTAAACATTCAAATAATAAATAGATCAAAGAAAAAAATTAAAGAATTAGGAAAACACCTTTAGATAAATAAAAATAAAAACTCCAACATACCAAAACTTATAGAGTACAGCTAAAATAGTTCCTTAGTGAAAAATGTAAATCTGCAAATGCCTAAACTTAAAAAATAAAATGTCATATATGAAAGCTAACTTCCATCTTAAGAAACTGTTAAAAAGAGAGAACAATGTAACATAAGCATAAGAAGGAAATAATAAATGTTGAGTGGTAATGAATAAAATAGGCAACAAAAAGGTTATGGAGAAAATTAATGAAATCAACATCTGGTTCCTTGGTCAACAAAATTTACAATCCTTTAGCTAGACTGACAAAGAAAAAACGAGAGGCGATTCAAAATACTAGCACTGAAAGAAAGAACACTGCAGTCATTATGAAAATTAAAAGAATTAAAAAGGAATACTATGAGCAACTATATGTCAACAAATTAGATAATTTAGATGAAATACACAAGTTCCAGAAGAGACACAAACTACTAAAACTAACTCAAGGTAATAAAAAATCTGAACAGAGCAGTAATAACTGATGAGATGGAATTTGTAACTGTAAAACTTCCCATTAGGGAAAGCCTAATCCTAGCTTACTTAATTGGTAAATAATATTAGTTAAGAAAAAATTAATATGAATCCTCATAACCTTGTCCAAAACACAGAAAACAAAGGAACACTTCCTAACTCATTTGATGAGGGTAGTATTACCCTGAAGTCAAATGCATCACAAGAAAATAAAACTATACACCAATTATCTATTATGAATATAGACATAAAAATTCTTTTAAAAATGCTAACAAAGAAAATCTAGCCAACATATAAAAAGGATTACAGACCACAATCAAATGAGATTTATCACAAGAATGTAAGATTGGTTTAAAATGGAAAATTAATATAATCCACCATGTTAATAGACTAAAAGTAAAACCACATGATTATGCCAATAGACACAGAAAAGCAGTTGACTAAATTTGATGCCCACTCATGATTTAAAAAAACAAAAAAAGAAAGAAAACTAAGAAAACTAGAAACGGAGTCTACTTCCTCAACTTGAAAGAGGGTATCTAAGAGAAACCCACAGCTAATATCACACTTCATAGTGAAAAACTAAATGCTTTCAAACTGAGAACCTAAGAACAGGAATAAGACAAGGATGTCTGTCCTTCTGCCTATTCTATTTAAAATTGTACTAGAGGTTACAGCCAGGACAATTAGGCAAGAAAGTGAAATAGAAGGCATCCAGATTGAAAAGAGAAAAGTAAATGAAATGAGAAAAGTGAAAAAGTGAGGGGAGAAGACAATGAAACATTATTCAATGCCAAAAAGAAATGAACTATCGAGCCATGAAAAGACACAGAGGAAGTTTAAGTAAACATTACTTACTACTTGAAAGAAACCAATCTGAAAAGGCTACATGCTGTATAATTCCAACTATAAAAATCTCTTGAAAAGTCAAAACTATGGAGACAGTAAAACAATCAGTGATGATGAGGATGTAAAGAGGGATAAATAGGCAGACCACAGAGAACTTCTATGTTATTGAAATTACTCTGTATATTGTAATGGTGAATACATATCATTATATTTTTGTCCAAAACCATAGAATGTACAACCCCACGCGTGAACCCTACTGTAAACTATAGACTCTGGGGATAATGATGTGTCAATGTAGGTTCAAGTTGCAATACATGTACCACTTTGGTGGAGGATATTGAAAGTCCGGGAAGCCACGTGTGTAGGGGCAGGAAGTAAGTAAAATATCTCTCTACCTTCCACCCAATTTTGCAACAAACCTAAAACTGCTCTAAAAATTATCTTATTTTAAAAAAACACAAGCAAAATATTTGAATAGATGCTTCTCCAAAAGGTTATACGAATGGCTAATAACCAGGAGAAAAGATGCTCAACATCATTAGCCATTAGAGAAATGCCAATCAAAACCATAATGAGATACCAGTTTATACCCACTAGGATGACTATTATAAAAAAGACAGATAATAGCAATTGTTATCGAGAAGTCAGTGAAGATATTGGAACCCTCACACATTGTTTGTGGAATGTAAAATGCTGTAACCACTTTGTAAAACAGTTTGGTAGTGCCTTAAATAGTTAAACAGATTTACCATATAACCAGCAATTCCATTTCTGGGTACAAATCCAAGATAACCAAAACCATATGTCTGCACAAATACTTGCACATGTTTGTTCACTGTAGAATTCATAATTCAAATATCTATGGATAAATAAAATATGATCTATCCATACAATGGTGTTTTATTTAGCCCTATGAAGGAATAAAGTACTGACACACACTATGACATGGATCAACCTTAAAAACATTATGCCAAGCGAAAGAATGCTATCACAAAAATCGCTGTTGTGTGATTCCATTAATATAAAATGTACAGAATAGACAATTTATGGAGATAGAAAATACATTAGTGATTGCCTATAGCTGGGGAATGTGGAAGGAAATGAGGAGTGTCTGTTAATAAATGCAGGAGATTAGGTACTCCTAGTTAACTTCAGCCAGTCAAGTGTAATTTCACAGACCACAAGGCTGAGAATAGGGGAAAGGTGGTTCCTAAAAATAAAACTTCAGTGTGTTTTGTAGCAGGAAACAGAACTACTAAAGCCAAGCAGGAATTAGCCAGGCAAACGGAATGGGGGAAATGAAATTGAAAAACTTTACAGAATCTATTTTATGCAGGTCCTGGTAAGGTATGTTAATCGGTTTAGGTTTTATTCTAAAAAATATTTTCTATACATAGTTGTCAATACGGAAATGGGGTGTTCAGATTTGCATTTCAGATAATTTATTTTGGCTACTTCTCTTAACTAGTGAATTGCAAGCTTCCCCTTAACATTCCAAAGTCCCACTTCCACTCTTTAAAATCTCCAAGTTATTTTACAATAACTTATAAGCCACTAATAGTAGAGGCTGAGTTCAAGCTAAAGATAGAGAAGAAACCACACAGCGGGGAAAGTATAAGCCAGTAAATCAGGGGGCACCTGTGCTTCCAAAGGTACTCAAATAAAATGGAGCATGTTTTCTCCACACAGTAAGATCAATTTATCAATCATCCATCTACTACATTCCAGATGCTATCCTAAGCACTGTAAGGATACAAAGATGAATAGGACACTATTCCCACTTTCAGAAAGTTAATGCACTTGGAGAGGAGAAACACACATATAACTCTAATAAAAGTTAATCTATGAATATTACTAGCAGAGACTTTATGTTTCCACGAGGTTGCAATCTGACCTTGTTCAGCAGTGGTCCGTAGTACCTAAATGTTTCCTACCACATAATAGGCATTCAGCAATTATATTTTTCATGGATGTGTGAGAAGGTGATATAAACTCAGGGCAATAGTAGTTTAGAGATGATTATTTCTGGCTGTGGAGGCAAAGGTATTTGGGAATAGGTAGAATTTGCCTAGGTGCTGAAATACAGGTATTAGTATCGTTCGGCAAGACAGGAAGCTAGATGAAGAATGTGTGAGAACCTTCCAGGAAGAAACACTAACAAAATCACAACCAAAGACAAGGTGGCAGGAAAAGAAAATGATATTTAGTTAACAGAGAATTGAACTGTCTAGATAAGGCTAGATAGAAAGTAGTGGAGAAAGGGCTAGAGAGGTCAAGTGTTGGCTTTTTTTTTTTTTTTTTTTTTTTTTTTTTTTTTTTTAGACAAGTTCCTGCTATGTTGCACAGGGTGCAGTATGGTTGCCATTCACAGATGTGGTCATAGTGCATAGTGCACTACTCCTGGCCTCAAGCAATCCTCCTGCCTCAGCCTCTGGAGTGGTTGGGACTACAGGTATGCACTGCTGCATCTGGCTATGGGCCTTTTCGTGGGGGAAGGAAGCAGCAATGTACTACCTGGTTAAAACATTTGAAGAGCTTGAAGGAGATAGGTACGGATCAGGTAAAACAGTATGTTTCCTCTTCTGTATTATTCTGGGGGGGACAGTGACTGCAGGGGATTGGCACTAGTAATTGAAAACAGAAGAAAGAGCTAAGCTAACGAAAACGAATTATAACCTATGGGAATTATTTCATGTTTTCCTTAAACTACAGGTGTTTATCCTAATAAAGATCAATACTAATTGTTATTTTTCTATAGACCAGACATGCTTTGCAGAAACATTTCCCTAGTCCACTAAGTTCTGTAAAAAATCATCACAACAAATAAAACCAAAAAGTGAATTATTGAAAGCGTTTCTCCAAGATTTAATAATACATTGATATGTGAATAAACCATGTTTCTAAAGAAAATATAATTACTTTTATTCTGAAAGAATGACTTAAAGCATTTTCTTTACCTTAAATATTTACGTTAATTTAGCTTATTGTCTTACTAAAATATTTTAACAAATTACTCAATGCAGGTTATGTTAATTCTAAAGCTACAGCTGTACAATTTAAATAACTAAAAAAGTTATTGTCACTTATGCTGCTTATCATCATAATTGTTTTAGTGATTTTGCTACTTATTGCCTGAAGTGTTTAAGTTGAAGATAGTTAGCCATGCCTTAGGGGTCTAGTGTACTGCTATAAAGAGGAAATTAACTGAAAGACTGATTACTAGAGTAAGTCAGGGACTTGCTTATGTATTGGACATAGCAGTATGTCACAGATATATTTCAAATTTAACTGTAAATTTTCATTAGTTTTAGTCTTCTTTTGGGCTTATAAATTAAATATAACAGTGATGAGATCTTTTTAAAAAATGTTTTATTCAAAACATATTTAAGCTACATCATTGTGGTGCATTTATATGGGTCTAGTATGGGGATGCTCTGAATTACTGATGCCATGATAATCACTCAGTTATGGAACAGGGAATACCTCATTTGCCAAAATAAAAAAGTTGCCTCCAGGCATAATTAGAAATTATTAATTGTTTGGGATAAACAAGTAGCCTAAGGGTGACCCAAAAGCCATTAAGCAAATTCAAAAGCAATTAGGTGAGGTTATTATTTCACTGAGGTTGTGTAGTCATAGGTGGTATTTCTTAAGAAGTAGCAACGGATAGCAAGACTCAAAATGGCCTTGAAAGAATTTGATAAGAAGGAAACTATTTGAACTGAATCCCAGGTCTTTTTAATTGGTGTCTATGACCAAGGGCCCTAAAATCTGCACTTACGAAGCTTCCTAATTCTGTAAAACTGGTTCATAGAATCACTACACAAATGCCAGTAACTGTCATTGTTAAAGAGAATTATTTTTAAAAGGTCATCTTAAGCTACTTCATTTTGGAGGCGGCACATTCAGGTGAATTTGTCGGGGTAGTTTTGAATAAATAAAATTAAAATAAGACACTTAATTCCCCACTGAGATAAAGAAAGGGACTTCTTCATCCTCATTTTTATTAGAGCGTTTACTTTAGAAACCTTAACATTGTAAGTACATTGTCCTCTCTTTAAAATGTATAGAAATTATTTTGAAAACTAGATAGGCCTTTTGTCAACTTTATGACTCGGGAATATCCTTCAGAGCTTGGAAACCATCTTTTTGAAACACTGATATGGTTTGGCTCTCTGTCCCCACCCAAATCTCACCTTGAATTGTAAACACCATAATCCCCACTTATCAAGGGCGGGATCAAGTAGAGGTAATTGGTTCACGGGGTGGTTTTCCGCCATGCTGTTCTCATGATAAGGAGTGAGTCTCAGGAGATCTGACAGTTTTTTTTTTTTTTTTTTTTTTTGAGGCGGAGTCTCGCTCTGTCGCCCGGACTGGAGTGCAGTGGCCGCATCTCAGCTCACTGCAAGCTCCGCCTCCCGGGTTTACGCTATTCTCCTGCCTCAGCCTCCCGAGTAGTTGGGACTACAGGCGCCCGCCACCTCGCCCGGCTAGTTTTTTGTAGTTTTTAGTAGAGACGGGGTTTCACCGTGTTAGCCAGGATGGTCTCGATCTCCTGATCTCGTGATCCGCCCCTGATCTCGTGATCCGCCCGTCTCGGCCTCCCAAAGTGCTGGGATTACAGGCTTGAGCCACCGCGCCCGGCAAGATCTGATAGTTTTATAAGCATCTGGCATTTCCCCTGCTTGCACTCACTCCATCCTGCTGCCCTGTGGAGAATGTGCCTGCTTCTTCTTTGCCTTCCACCATGATTGTATCTTTCCTGAGGCCTCCTCAGCAATGCAGAACTGTGAGCCAATTAAACCTCTTTCCTTTATAAATTACCCAGCATCAGGTATTTCTCCATAGCAGCATGAGAACAGACTAATATAAATGCTAACATCAAGGAAGACAGTGCTCCTATCTCCCAGTTTCTGTGGAAGGATAAGAATCTAACTTTTGTGGGCACCTTGCTCTGATTTGCAAAGCTACGTCCTATCATAAAGGTATATGATTTTCTTTGTTTGTTTGCTTCTCTCGATATAGCCAATATGCTAACACAGATGGTCACCCCAATTACAAGGTAAAGGTAGGATGAACTGTGTGACAAAAGCTGCCGTCAGTCCTCTTACTTGACAACTAGTTACTGCTCATCTTGAAAAATGTATATAATGGGTTACTTGATTATATAAGGGGTAGAGATGCCTTTCTGTCTTTGCAATCTCTTAATGGATTTCCTGTGATGTGCATCATATTATGGTGTAATGCTTTTTCAATAATAAAAGTGTTCTCATTCTCTACTGTCTTTGTGGAGAGAATTTCTGGGTTGAGAGAATATTTTGTTTTTAATTATATTTCTTCAACACTTGCAAGCCCAAAGCCTTTTTAATTATCGTGGATATGTGAAATACACTGGTATAAGGATGCGTCAACTGTAGTGACCACAGGAAACAGGTCACTGTTAATAGCATGAAAATTCCATTTTTTAGCGCTAGCCAATATAAATACACAAAATTTTAGGTTATAGACTGACAGTTTGCAGTACTGCTTTATGTGTAGGCTGTGTTCTTGAAAAATTTATATATATATATACACACACATACATACATACATAAAAGCCCATAAAGTTTTTAATTTAAATAAATTGGTCTTCAGATACCTTGGGGGCAGCCACTTTTGCAGTTTCATCTTTTTGCAATGCCAATCCAGCAGTACCAACATTATCTCATCTGTAAATTCAGATTTCTCTATATAAAATGAACAGAAATTCATTACTTAGTATACAGTGGTGAGAAACTTCTTGCCATATCAGCTCCTCTGCCCCCATTAAGGACCATTATGATAGACACACCACACAAAAGCACCCCATCAACTAGATTTGTTCCAGGAAATGGCCAGCCATGGAAAATCTTCAGTGTCTAACATTGAATAAGATTTCCTGTTTTGAAATATTCTGGAAATGCTGGCTCACCCGCTTCCAGCATACCAACTAACTCAAATATACCTGAATAAGTCTCTGCTTCCACATCCCACTTTAATATAATGCTCACTAATTAGAGACTCTTTCAGTACTTTTTCTTTTTTACCAGGTAAAATTTACTCTCATTTCTAACATCCTTGAACCTCTGCTGAAATGAAAGTGATGACAGATGGGTTCTCTTGCTGCACATTTATGAATAATCAGCCTGTGTTAATTTTAACTTGGGCTCAGTTTTGTATTTGACAGTGTATAATGTATATTTACTCATTTCTATCCTATACAATGTAAAGGCTTTCCGAAGGCAAGAGTGTATATGCTTACATTTGTACTGCCTGACACTGCCTGGCACACTAGGAGATCCAATTTATATTGACTGGACAGATTCATGTGTCTTAATAAAGCTGTTAGTTAAAAAAACGATCTTTAGTTTTAATGGTAGTGTATTTTATGGAAGTAGACAAAGACCATCTGAATGAGAACAAGCAAAGTTTATTTATTCAGAGTTTTTAATAGCAAAGGAATCAGCCATCACTGCTTGCATTTTGGCAGACCCAAAGTGTAGCAGAAAAGTTGGGAAGCTTCATAGTTGAGAAAAGGAAAGGCTTCAACTATTATTCCCTGATTGGAGTGTGTTGTTGTGGGGAAGCTGTAGGTGGCTGACTAGAAGTGAAGCATCCGATGGAATTGGTTAGAGGTGCATAAATGGCTTTCTCTAGTTGGTCCTAAGTTGGAAGCAGGGACAAAAATTATTAAAGTTCTCAGTTATTAATCATGGCCTGGTCATTTTGGGTCAATTTTAACAGGAATTATTGTTTGGCTTCCTACAAGTCGGATGTGTAGCAAGCTGGCATCCTGTGCTGGTAGCTGCAAATTGTGGGTTTGGGTTCTGTTTTTCTATGTGGTGTGGCTTTTGCTCATTTGTATATTCTGTCTCTCAATTCCTTCAATAGCATCCTACAAAAGACTCTATTGTTAGTTCACCCTTCTTAATGAGCAGATCTAATCTTCCTTATCCAGACTCTAAAAGCTTTAGGGATCCTCATTACCTAACAAAAAAAGACAAAATCCCTTAGCCTGGCACAATCCAGACTCTTCTAGGCCTTTATAGCCTGCTCTTCTCTTCCATGCATCCAGCACTGTAAGCAAACTGAAGTCCTTTCTATTGCAAAATACAACTACGCTTTCTGACTTTTGTGCCTTCAAATCAGCTCTCTTCTTTTTTGCTGATCTCGTCTCCATCCACTTTCCATCTCTGCCAATTCCTAGCCAACAATACCTGAAGGCCAAGTTAAAATGTATTTTCCTTTTCTGAACATTTCATAAAACTTCACTTTAAATGCTTTTCAGAGTAAAGTATTATGTAACTATAACATGTAAACATTACTTTCACCTATGTTAGAAAAATTATCTAAACCTTGAAAATAAGAAAAACGTGAATAGCACATTTTTTCACTGTCACATGAAAGCAAAGCATCATTTATGGGCATGTACATGATAACCTCACTATTTACCCAAGGTCTAAGACTTAAGAAAGGGAAGCTAGACTTTTAAACTGAATTTTAAAAAATTAGACTTTAACTTGTAGATTTTTTTGGAAAGATGAAAAGAATTTGTCTTGTATGATAGATATATAATTCCAAATCTTTATATCCCTTTTTATGAGTTTTGTCTCTAACCTGGTGATCTCAAATAATATTACTTACAAATAATTACTTTTGAAATGTTCTTTGTATCAAATAAAACTTCTGACTAGGCCAGGCGTGGTGATTCACACCTTTAATCCCAGCAATTTAGGAGGCCGAGGTGGGCAGATCGTGAGGTCAGGAGTTCAAGACCAGCCAGGCCAACATAGTGAAACCCCGTCTCTACTAAAATACAAAATTAGCCAGGCATGGTGGTGTGCACCTGTAATCCCAGCTACTCGGGAGGCTGAGGCAGGAGAATCGCTTGAACCCGGGAGGCAGTAGTTGCAGTGAGCCAAGATCATGCCATTGCACTCCAGCCTGGGCAATAGAGTGAGACTGTGTCAAAACAGAAACAAAACAAAACAAAACAAAACTTCTTTTCTTTTTTTTTTTTTTTTTTTTTTTGAGACGGAGTCTTTGGCTCTGGCCGCCCAGGCTGGCAGTGCAGTGCCGGCTCTCAGCTTCGACTGCAGCTCCGCCTCCTCGGGTTGACGCCATTCTCCCTGTCTCAGGCCTCCCGAGTAGCTGGGACTACCAGGCGCCCGCCTGTTCTCTCGGGCTGGTTTTTTGTATTTTTAGTAGAGACGGGGTTTCACCATCATTAGCCAGGATGGTCTCGATCTCCTGACCTCGTGATCCGCCCGTCTTCGCCTCCACAAAAGTGCTGGATTACAGGCTTGAGCCACCGCGCCCGGCAATAACTTCTTCTTCTTTGTTAATTAAAAATAGAATACAATTTTGACATGTGTACCATTTTAAATATTCACGAGTCATGCTTTTACCCCATTTGGAAGTTATATCTTTGAGATAAGTTGTGTTAAAAACACTGTGGCAGGGGGCGAGCAAGGATGGTCCGAATAGGGAACAGCTCCAGTCTCCAATTCCCAGCGCGAGCGACACAGAATAGACTGGTTGATTTCTGCATTTTCAACTAAGGTACTGTGGTCATCTTCATGCGGGAGTGCCGGACAACTTGGTGCTGTCAGCTGCTGCAGCCCGACCAGCGTAGAGCTGAAGCAGGGCGAGGCATTGCCTCACCTGGGAAGCGCTAAGGGGGAAGGGAATCCTTTTCCTGAGGCCAGGGGAACTGAGACAGCACGAACACCTGGGAAAATCGGTTCTGCGGTAATTCCCACCCCAATACTGCGCCTTTAAGCGAAACGGGCACCCTACCAGGAGATTATTACCCACCCCTGGCCGGCGAGGGTCCTGCGGACGGCTACGGATGTGCCCCCTCGATTTGCTAGCACCAGGCAGTCTGCGATCTAACCGAAATGGCAGACAGCGAGGCTGGGGGAGGTGCGCCCGCCATTGCTGAGGTTTCAAGTAGGTTAAACAAAAGTCCGCTGGGAAGCTCGAACTGGGTGGAGCTCACAGCAGCTCAAGGAAACCTGCCTTCTCTGAAGACTCCACCTCTGGGACCAGGGCACAGCTCAACAACAAGAAGGGGAAGCAGCAGAGGCCTGTGAAGACGCGACAACTCTGTCTGACAGTGCTTTGAAGAGAGCAGTGGATCTCCCAACACGGTAGGTTGAGATCTGAGAATCTTGACAGACTGCGCTGCTCAGTGCTGGGTCCCTGACCCCTGAGTAGCCTAAACTGGTGAGGACATCCCCCACTGAGGGGGCAGGGTCAGTACACCCCACATCCTCACATGGGTGCGAGTACACCTCTTGAGAGGAAGTCTTCCAGAAGTAAGAATCAGGACACGGGTACACTCGCTGTCAGCAATATTCTATCTATGCTGCAACCTGCTGCTGCTGATACCAAGGCCAAAGCAGGGTCTGGAGTGGACTCAAGCAATCTTCCAACAGACCTAGCAGCTGAGGGTCCTGACTTATTAGAAAGGAAAACTATCAAACAGGGAAGAAACACCTATACCAAAACCCCCCATCAGTACGGTCACCATCATCAGAAGACCAGAGGGAAGATAAAACACGAGGATGGGAAAAAGCAAGGGGCAGAAAAGCTGGAAATCAAGAAATAAGAGCGCATCTCCCCCTGCAAAGGAGCCGACAGGGCTCATCGCAGCCAACGCGATCCAAAGAGCTGGTCAGAGAATGACTTTGACGAAATGAGAGAAGGAACGGCTTCAGTCCATCAAACTTCCTCAGAGCTAAAGAGAATTACGTTACCCAGTGCATAAGTAAACTAAAAGAATCTTGAAAAAAGAGTGGGAAGAACTTGAGTAGCTCACAAATAATTAATGCAGAGAGACATAAATGAAATTGAACAGAGATGAAAAAACCATGACACGAGAAATACGTGGACAAATCCCACAATGCTTCAGTAACCGACTCAATCAACTGGAAGAAAGTAGTTATCAGCGTATTGAGATTCAAATGAATGAAAATGAAGCGAGAAGAGAAACCAAAAGAAAAAAAGAAAAAAAGAATATGTAACCAAAGCCTGCAAGAAGTATGGGTTATGTAAAAAGACCTTTAAATCTAATGTCTGATTGGGGTGCCTTGGAAAATGAGGGTGGAAAATGTTTGAACCAAGTGGAAAAACCACCTCTTCAGGATATCATCCAGGAGAACTTCCCCCAACCTAGGTAGGGCAGGCCAACATTCATAATTCAGGGATAATACAGAGAAACACCACAAAGATACTCCTCAAGAAGAGGCACTCCAAGACACATAATGCCAGATTCATCCAAATTTGAACATGAAGAAAGAATCTTAAGGGCAGGCCAGAGGAGAAATGTCGGGTACCCACAAAGGTAAGCCCATCAGACTAACAGCAGATCTCTCGGCAGAAACTCTACAAGCCAGAAAGAGAGTGGGGGCCAAGTATTCAACGTTCTTAAAGAAAAGAATTTTCAACCCAGAATTTTCATTTATCCACTAAACTCAAGTTTCATAAGTGAAGAGAGAAATAAAATCCTTTACAGATAAGCAAATGTTATGAGATTTTGTTCACCACCAGCCTGCTCTTACAAGAGACCCTGAAGGAAGCCCTAAACATGGAAAGGAACAAACCGGTACCAGCATTGCAGAAAAACATGCCAAATGTAAAGGACCATTCGAGGGCTAGGAAGGAAAACTGCATCAATTAACGGCAAAATAACCAGTTAATATCATAATGGCAGGATCAACGTTCACACATAACCAATATTAACCTTAAAATGTTAATGGACTAAATGCTCCATTAAAAGACCACAGACTGGCAAACTGAGATAAAGAGTCAAGACCCATCAGTCTGCTGTATTCAGGAGGACCCATCTCACATGCAGGAGACATACATAGGCTCAAAATAAGGGCATGGAGGAGATCTACCAATGCAAATGGGAGAACAAAAAAAGCAGGGGTGGCAATCTTAGTTCTCTGATTAAAATAGATTCTAAAACCATCAATAGATCAAAAGAGACCAAAGTAAAGGCTCATTACATAATGGTAAAGGGATCAAAGTTCAACAGGAAGGAAGCGCTAACTATCCTGCTTAATATATATGCACCCATAGTAGTGAGCACCCAAATTCATTAAAGCAACGTCCATAGAGACTTACAAAGACGACTTAGACGGACGCATACAATAATTCATGGGTAGACTTGTAACACTCCTACTGTCCCAACATTAAGACAGATCAACGAGACAGAAAGTAACAAGGGATATCCAGGAATGAACTCATTTCTGCACCAAGCGGACCTCAATAAGATCATCTATAAAACTCGTCCACCCCAAATCAACAGAAATACATTTCTTCTCAGCACCACATCGCACTTATTCCAAAATTTGGACCATAATTAGGAAGTAAAGCCACTCCTCAGCCAATGTACCAAAATCAGAAAAATTAAACAAACTGTTCTCTCAGACCCAGTGCAGATCGAAACTAGAACTCCAGGAGCTAAGAAACTCCAATCAAAACAGCGTATCAAATATGCTCAGACTACATGGAACTGAACAACCTGCTCGCTGAATGATCTACTGGTATCATAACGAAATGAAGCAGAAATAAAGATTGTCTTTGAAACCATGATGAACAAATGATACCTTAACATACCAGAATCTCTGGGGACACCATTTAAAGCAGTGTGTAGAGGATTTATAGCACTAAATGCCACCAAGGAAGCAGGAAAGATCTAAAATTGACAGCTCTAACATCACATTAAAAAACTGGAGAGCAAGAGCAACACACATTCAAATGCTAGCAGGAGTCAAGAAATAACTAAGATCAGAGCAAACTGAAGGAGATAGAGACACAAAACCCTCCAAAAAATAAAGTCTCCAGGAGTTGGTTTTTTGAAAAAGATCAACAAAATTGACAGACCGCTAGCAAGACTAATTAAAAGAAGAAAAGAGGAGAAGAATGAAATAGTCGCAATAAAAAATTGATTAAAGGGATATCACCACTTGACCCCACAGAAATACGAGAAGCGGTACCAGCGGAAGGAACTATAAACACCTCTACGCAAATCAACGTAGGGAAAATCTAGGAAGAATATGGATAATTTTCCTGGACACTTACACTCTTCCAGACTAACCAGGAAGAAGTGAATCCCTAAATAGACCAATAGCAGGCTCTGAAATTGATGGCAATAATTAATAGTCCTACCTTACCATAAAAAAGGTCCAGGACCAGATGGGATTCACAGCTGAATTCTACCAGATGGCTAGCAAGGAGGGAGCTGGTACCATTCCTTCTGAAAACTATTCCAATTCAATAGAAAAAGATGGGCATCCTTCCCTAATCATTTTTATGAGGCCAACATCATCCTGATACAAAAGCCTGGCAGAGACCACAACAAAAAAAGAAAAGTTTTAGACCAAATTATCCACTGGATAAACATGATGAAAAAATCTTCAATAAAATTACTGCAAAACCGGATTCAGCTAGCACATGTCAAAAAGCTTATCCACCCTGATCAGTGGGCTTCACCCTGGGATGGCAAGGCTGGTTCCATCATTTGCAAATCAATAAACGTAATCCAGGTTCATTATAGAAGAGAACCAAAGATCACAGATACCACATGATTATCTCAATAGATGCAGAAAAAGGCTTTTGGCAAAATTCAACAGCCCTTCATGCTAAAAACGCTCAATAAATCGGTTCATTGATGGAACGTACCTCAAAATAATAAGAGCTTTTATGACAAACCCACAGCCAATATCATACTGACTGGGCAAAAACTGGAAAAATTCCCTTTGAAAACGTGGCACAAAGACAGGGATGCCCTCTCTCTGAACCACTCCTATTCAACATAGTGTGGAAGTTCTGGCTAGTGGGCCAATCAGGCAAGAGAAGAGAAATCAAGGGTATCCAGTTAGTGAAAGAGAAGTTAAATTGTCCCTGTATGCCAGCATGACATGTAGTTGTATATTTAGAAAACCCATTTGTCTCAGCCCAAAATCTCCTTAAGCTGATAAGCAACTTCAGCAGTCTCAGGATACAAAATAATGTGCAAAAACTCACAAGCATCTTATTACCCCAGTAAACCAGACAAACAGGAGAGCCAAAATCATGAATGAATTTCCATCTCCACAATTGCTTCAAAGAGAATTAAAATATTCCTAGGAATCCAAACTTACAAGGGATGTAAAGGACCTCTTCAAGGGAACTACAAACCATCTGCTCAGTGAAATAAAAGAGGACACTAACAAATGGAAGGAACATTCCATGCTCCCCATGGATAGCAATAATCTAGTATCGTGGAAAATGGCCATACTGCCCAAGGTTATTTATAGATTCAATGCCATCCCCCATCAAGCGTACCAATGAGTTTCTTCATTCAGGAATTGGAAAAATCTGCTTTAAGTTCATATGGAACCAAATAAAGATGCCCGCATTGCCAAGACATCCTATGTCACAAGAACAAAGGTGGAGGCATCACGCTTACCTGACTTCCTAAAACTATTACTACAAGGCTACAGTAAACCAAAACTGAGCACATCTGGTACTCGGTACCAAAAACAGAGGATACTAGACCAGGTGGAAACAAATCAGAGTCTCAAGAAATAATACCCACACATCTTACCAGCCATCTGATCTTTGACATAACCTGAGGAACAAAAAATGGGAAGATTCCTCTATTTAATATAATGGTGCTGGAAAATTGGCTAGCCATAAGGCCAGAAAAGGCTGAACTGGATCCTTCCTTACGTCCTTATACGGAAATTAATCAAGATGTATTAGGAGACTAAATGTTAGACCTAATACGCATAAAAACCCTAGAAGAAAAACCTTAGGTTAGTACCATTCAAGGCATAGGCATGGGGAAGGACTTTCATGTTCTAAAACACCAAACAGCAACGGCAGCAAAAGCCAAATTGAAATGGGATCTCATTAAACTAAAGAGCTTGCTGCATCAGCAAAAGAACTACCATTCAGATGTGAACAGCAACCTTACATGGAATGGGAGAAATCTTTGCAATCTACTCATCTGGGACAAAGGGCTAATATCCAGAACCTACAAAGAACTTCAAACAAATTTACAATGAAAAAACAACAACCCCATCATAAAAGTGGGCAAAGGATATGAACAGACATTTTCAAAAGAAGACATTCATATAGGTCCAACCAGACACATGAAAAATGCTCCTGCTATCACTGGCCAATCAGAGAGATGCAAATCAAAAGACCACAATGAGATATCCATCTTCACACCAGTTAGAATGGCAATCATTTAAAAACTCCGCAGGGATCAACAACATGGTGCGAGAAAGGATGTGGAGATATATAGGAACACTTTACCACGTTGGGGATTGGTAAACTTTAGTTCAACCTTATGGATAAACAGTATTGCGATCCTCAAGGATTCTGAACTAGGATTGTACCATATGATCAGCCAATCCTCACTACTGTGGTATATACCCAAAGGATTATAAATCATGCTGCTAGTAAAGACACATTTGGCACATCGGTATTGTTTATTCCGCCACTATTTCACAATTAGCAAAGAATTGGAATGCAACCCAAATGTCCATCTGTGACAGACTGGATTATAGAAAATGTGGGCCAAATAGCACCATGTGAATATTATGCAGCCATTAAAAAAGGGATGAGTTTGCTCTCTTTGTAGGGACATGGATGCAGCTGGAACCATCATTCTTAGCAAACTATCACAAGAACAGAAAACCATTAATATCGCATGGTTCTCACTCATAGGTGGGGAACTGAACATATGACATACTTGGACTCGGAAGGGGACATCACACATCTGCGGCTCTTATCATGGGGAGGGGGGGAGGGGTGGGGATTGGCATGAGGAGTTATACCTGATATTAAATGTATGAATGATGGGTGCTGACGAGTTGATGGGGCCGGCCATACAGGGCATGTATACATGAATGGTAGACCGCAAACCTGGCAGTTATTGCACATGTACCCTAGGACGTGTAAATATAATTTAAAACAAAAAAAAAAAAAAAAAAGTGTTGGGAGAGTGAACTATTCTTTATGAACCTAGAATGGTGGCTACATGTCCACCATTTGCCCAAACTTATAGAATGTACAACACCAAGAGTCAACCCTAATGTGAACTATGGAGTCTGGGGAATATAATGTTTCAATGTTGATTCATGGATATAACAAATGGATCACTCCAGTGGGGGATATTGATAATTGGAAAGGCTAAGCATGCTTAGGTACTAAGGTTGTGTGGAAAATCCTGTGCCTTCTGCTTGATTTTACTGTAAACCTAAAATTGCTCTGGAAAAGTAATTAATTAAAAGCAAAACAAAACATAACACCTTAAGGTGTGCTTTCATTTTTTTCCATTGTTTATTCCTTAGAGGTCTCATTCCATTGTGTTATACATAATATATGTTCAATACATACTTGTGAACAGCCTATCCAATTTTGGTTAATAATGAATCCAAATAAACATTTGTTTTTAAGTAACCAGAATATAACCTTATGTCTTTAGTGAAAACTAATGTTTTGGTTAGGTTTTTTTCATTAAGTAATTAATGATATTTGGCTCACCACATAAGTTGATTAAAATGTGCAAGTGAAGTGTATGTTTACTTATATCATCAGATGACAATAAATAATTTGTATTATTAATAAAAAATGTAAAGCACACAAATAAGCCATAACCTCAATTAAAAAGTCAAACAACGCTCTTAAAGCTCCACATTATCAGGTGGCATTACTCAATCAGAGGTATCTTTATAAACTCAAAACCTGTAATTTGGCCTGCAATAGCACTTGAAATGAATTTCATTCCCTGATGTCAACATAAAGAATTTCAAAGTGAAGTTTTCCAGGTATGTAGAAAGTTATATATGGAAGTTCTTAAGTTACCTGACAGAAACAAACCCATGTTGTAGACAAAAGTCAGTGGGATTTAAGAAGAAAAGAAAAAAAAAAAAAGAGAGAGAGCAATTACATGAGGGATAATGAGTTATCTCAAGCTTTAAAATTAACATATAATCTGCAGTAAATAAATACACTTGTGAAACAGCTTTATCCAAAAGAAAATCTGTCTTGTGTAAATTTTCAGCAGTAATATATGAAAAGGATAATACATCATTCCCGGTAGGATTTATCTAAAGAACAAAAAGCTGTTTTAACACTCAAAAATCAATCAGTGCAATTCACCATATTAATAGAATAAAAAAGATAAGCCATATGATTATCCTAATAGATGCATAAAAAGCAATTGACAAAATTCAATACTGACACCTAAGAAGAATTTTGTGTAGAGTAAGATTAGAGGGGAACTTCCTCAATCTGATAAAGGGAACCTATGAAAAACCTGCAGTTAACAGCATACTTAATGACAAAATATCAACCTCTTTCCCAATGAGATCAGAAACAAATCAATTATTACCATTATTACCACTTCTATTCAACATCATACTAGAAGTTCATTTATGTAAAAGCATCTTAAACTATCTAAAAGCAGCTATTAGGCCTAATAAATGGACTAAACAGGGTCACTAGAGATAAAGTTTGTATGAAAACCAACTGTATTTTACATACTAGCAGAAAACAGAAAAAAAGGTACAATTTTAAAATCTATTTATGATAGCATTAGAAAACAAGTTATTTAGACTTTCTAAATTTATGAATGTTTTGGAGAATTCTGTCTTAGTGATCTACATGTATGGTGTACCCTGGGCAGTATATTTTATACATGGTCTACTTAAATCTTCAGAACAACTTTATGAGGTAGATGATGTTTTTTCTACAGTACTTGTTAAAATGACACAGCTAGAAAGAGACAGAGATAGGGTTTAACTCTGTGTTGAGAAAGTGACTCTAAGTCCATCCTGTTCCTATTACACACACCTTGGGAAAAATTACAAAGTATTATATTAGTCCATTAATATTTTAGTGAATTATTTTCCCATAGGTATCAGTAGGCTTAAAGTGGCTTTGGTAAAAGCTACTTTATGTCAAAGTACTTTTATTCATTACAAATAAATGATGTCATAGGCTAAGAGAGACTGATTCAGAAAAGAGAAAACAATTTTTTGTAAAATGAAAATGGTAGCAATTACTATAAAATTGCAGACAAATATTGGAGTAAAAGATATAGATCTTCAATATGCTTCATTTGAAAATTTTTTTAAAATATTAAAAATGCCCAGTCACATGGAAGTAAAATGGAATGCTAAAAAAATACATATGTAAAAAACAACTATTGCTGCCTTGGCAGTTTCACCTATTACTTTGGTGAATTTCTGAAAGGACTCACACAACTCAACACAAAGTCATACTCATGGCTGAGATTTATTACAGCAAAAAGTTCAGGGCAAGAACAGCAGGAAAAAGCTATACATAGGTAAGTCATATAGTGGCTTTCTTGTCCTCCCTCTGCATGGATTGAACAGACAGATCTTTCTCCTCAGTTGTGAATTGCAGGAAGAAGTGAGAGATGCCCTTGCCCAGTAAAAGCTTTTAAAGGTAGCTGGTCACATAGCTACCACATGAGCAGCCATAGTGCAGACCCCAAAACAGGTACATATCATGAATCTTCATGTTTACTCTCAATGTGCTTCTTCATCTTTTTATTATTTTTTTTTTTTTGAGACGGAGTCTCGCTCTGTCGCTCAGGCTGGAGTGCAGTGGCCGGATCTCAGCTCACTGCAAGCTCCGCCTCCCGGGTTCACGCCATTCTCCTGCCTCAGCCTCCCGAGTAGCTGGGACTACAGGCTTCCGCCACCTCGCCCGGCTAGTTTTTTTGTATTTTTTAGTAGAGACGGGGTTTCACCGTGTTAGCCAGGATGGTCTCGATTTCCTGACCTCGTGATCCGCCCGTCTCGGCCTCCCAAAGTGCTGGGATTACAGGCTTGAGCCACCGCGCCCGGCCGTGCTTCTTCATCTTGACCCACTGTTTCTACATATATAGAATAACATCACTACACAGTAACTATGTGAACATTCCAGTAGTTTAGTTTCAGGACTTGGCCAAGGATCATCACCATGGCTCCAGTGATAATTAAGAACTGAATGAAATAGACTGCTATATTAATTGTTTACCTGCTATTGCATAAGATCATTAATAAGAATGTTGGTAGGACTTTTGCCTGGAATTCTGTTAAATGCCTTTCTTGAATGAGAAGAAAGTTCAGCAAAGGACAGATCACGCTAACAGACCAGCCTGTTCAAGATTCTAAGTTTATGAAGCAACATTTAATGTGGTTTTACTGATTCAACAACATGACAAGCAGTAATGAGACTTCTAAGGAAAATAAACCTGTCTCTGCTAGAGGTGAAGATACAGAAGAAAGACTGGGTCATGAATAGAGTACAGCAAACAAGGCTGAGTTCCTGGTTTGGTTTGTTTTTCTTCCTAGTTATCAGCTAGCTAGCCAGATAGATTGACAGATAAATAAACAGACCATGTTGGTTACTTTGTGAACTTATGAAAGTAAATGTGTGTCTTATAAGAATTAAAATAGTTTATCACTATATTTGATGTATTCTTCTATATCTTACACTAGTTCAATACACACAACATATACTTGGTAAATCGATGCATTCTTAGCAAATGAATATATTAATATGCATATTTTTTCAAAAATTAGTTTGTTTCTGTATTTATAAAAATGTAAACAGCTCTTAAAATTTTTATTTATTACCAAGAAGGACATTCATTATATGGTCCATACATATGCATTCATTTTGTGCTCTAGGGAATGCTATGATCAAAACACCACCATTTGGGAAAAAGAAAAAAGTTCCACTGCAGATTTTAGTTAATGAGCAACAGCTGCAGACAACAGTCTGCAACTGCATCCAAACAAAGAGTGAAGTAGCAGAAGTAGGACTCTGACTACAAGAAAATTTGCCACTAAAAACAAAGCTAAGATAAAAACATAGAATGTTATATTTAACATAACTAATTAAATTCTTAAAGGATGCATGTATACACGTGGTATTTACTTAGGAGTATATATGAATTTAGCACTAGAGAAGTATAATCAATCCAAGCTATTTGCTCAAATTAAATTGATTTTATTCATTAGTGATGGTCTAGTGAGAGATGATATTATTTCATGTTAAATGTAGGCACATATATAAGAAAAATAGCTCTTATTTTAAATAGTTAATATACTATGCTGAATAAAGATAATATAAAATAAAAAGGAAACACAATAAAGGTAACCAATAAAATAATTTTTAAAAAGTGCTTTATGAAGAATATAAATATATTGAGATAAGAACTATAAATAACTTGGAATATGTTGATTGGAACCAATTATATCACATAAAGAAAATGGGGCTGGGCGTGGTGGCTTACACTTGTAATCCCAACATTTTGGGAGGCTGAGGAGGGCACATTGCTTCAGTCCAGGAGTTTGAAACAAGCCTGGGCAACATAACAAGACCTCCTCTCTATTTTTAAAAATAAGAAATAATTTTTTAAAAAGACATGAATAAAAAATTAATTAATTTGTGTGATAAGTATTCACTCAGCGATTAATATAAGGGCCTATGCTAGATTCTGTGAAGAATGAAAGGATGTCATAGTTTCTGTTCTCAGAGAGCTTTCACTACATTATGTGAATAAGAGAGATGTATGTAATTGTAATATATGATACAATATAACAAGAGAGATTAACAAAGTCCCATGAGTTTTTGAAAAGAAAAGGAGTAGATTTAGAAATAAGAGGGAAAGTTTCATGAAGACCATGGCATTAAAGCAGGGTTTTAAAGGGTTAATAAAGCCATTCATTTCACAGATATGTATGGAATGTCAATTTTTCATTGGATGACTAAACTTGATTTTCTGTAGTCTATGCGTTCATGATCTATAAGCAAAAGATTAAACAACTTGTTCAAAGCCATCAAACAACTGAATGGTAAAAAAAAAAAAAAAAAAGATCTGAGACTAGGCAATTTTGCCTCCAGAGTGCCTACTTTAATCACCCCCTAATAAAAGCTGTAACAGGCCGGGCGCGGTGGCTCAAGCCTGTAATCCCAGCACTTTGGGAGGCCGAGACGGGCGGATCACGAGGTCAGCAGATCGAGACCATCCTGGCTAACACGGTGAAACCCCGTCTCTACTAAAAAAAAAAAAAAATACAAAAAACTAGCCGGGCGGGGTGGCGGGCGCCTGAAGTCCCAGCTACTCTGGAGGCTGAGGCAGGAGAATGGCGTAAGCCTGGGAGGCGGAGCTTGCAGTGAGCTGAGATTGCGCCACTGCGCTCCAGCATGGGCGACAGAGCCAGACTCCGTCTCAAAAAAAATAAATAAATA
>NW_016807111.1:102265-188451 GCF_001698545.2 Rhinopithecus bieti
TTTTGAGACGGAGTCTCGCTCTCACCCAGGCCAGGCTGGAGAGCAGTGGCGCGATCTCGGCTCACAGCAAGCTCCGCCTCCCGGGTTCACGCCGTGCTCCTGCCTCAGCCTCCCGAGTAGTTGGGACCTCAGGCGCCCGCCACCTCGCCCGGCTAAGTTTTTTTGTATTTTTAGTAGAGATGGGGTTTCACCGTGTTAGCCAGGATGGTCTCGATCTCCTGACCTCGTGATCCGCCCGCCTCGGCCTCCCAAAGTGCTGGGATTACATGCAAGAGCCACTGCGCCCGTCCACAGAACGTCTATTATTCCTACAGAAAGTAAAAAGAAAAAAAAATTACCGGAGACTATTTTAAATATAATATGAAATAAAAAGTTAATGTATGATTAGACATAAAATCTGATAACAAAATCATATCAATATTTATTAAAATTTAGAAATGGACATCAGGATACACAGAAATGGTATGCAACTTTTTTCTTTCCTTTTCTTTTTTTGTACCAGGATCAAATCTAGAGGGACAATATATATATTTATGGATTATACTTTTTCATTTAAAATGAAAACGGTTCAGTGGAATGAGAGAAAATATTTATACTTGTTATTTAAATTACCTGTTTTATTAAAAACAAGAATGCCAATGAGAAAATTGGTTCAATACAAATGTTAATATTCAAGGGCATTTCGAAAATAGAAATGAAGAAGCAGCTTTCTGATTTTGAGTGTGGGAATATATTTTCTGACTGCATCATCTTATGGATTTATCTCATGTGGCTTTTGCCATGTTTGCATGAAGACAAGATTGTGGGACCAGAGAGAATTCTGAGGATAAACCAATATTGAGACGTTGAGCAGTTGGTGGGGCTCAGCAACAGATTATGAAAACTGATAGACCAGAGGTACCAACAACTCCAGGATAATATTTACAAAAAGGAAAGTGAAGGGTGAAAAAGACTGCACAGAAGTTTAGTGAGTGGGGAACAGAAACATATTTGACTTCTAGTTTAGGTCGTTATTGATACCTTTGGTGAAAGCACATTTGGTGAAGAGTAAAGTTGAATGCATTTTTGAAAATTATCTATTACTGCACAGCAAACTACCCTAAAACTTAGTAGTCATTTTATTTTTTCTGTCATCTTATGGCTCAGGAGTTCAAAAAGGGCTCAACTGTGTGATTGTCTCTGATCTATCCAAAGGGACATCCGCGGGGTCAGGAGGATCCATTTCTAAGAGGACTTCTTCACTTCTTCACTCATATGTCTGGTGCTTTGGTTATCCTTGAGTGCTCGCTCTCTCTCCTGTCTCTCTCTCTTCTCCCTCCCCAAGCCCCCACCACATAGCTCTGCATCTTCTAGCACCTTTTCACAACATGACAATCCCAGAGTAATTACATTTCTATGCTGCTTACATAGAGGCTGGGTACAAAAAGGCAGAAAGCAGATGTTGCTGGGCAATTACATCCTATGTGTGAAACTGGCACAGAATCATTTTTGTCATACTCTGTTTGTCAAAGTGTTAAAATTGTCTATGTTCTAGGATGTCATGAAATAGACTCCACTGCTGGGTGGAGGATCTGCAAGAACACACTGCAGAAAAATATATAGGATGTTGAGGCCATCTTTGGGAAATACAATCGGTCACAGTTGGATTAAAGAAATTCTAAGGGGAGAGAAGGCTATTAAAAATGGTAAGGAGAGTTCAGTTTGTTTAATAAACACTGAGTTGTTAGTAGTTGCAACAGAGAATATTGTTAAGGGAGTAGTAGGGAATTAGATAGAGCTGATATCTTAATCCTAGAGCTTTGAAGACCACCTGTGAAGATAGGTTTAATTAAATAGACCAGTCAATTTCAGTAGTGGAAAGACATGATCAGAAATTATCTTATCATTTTTGATATTTTTTCTAATGTTTAGACTTTCACTTGAGTTAATGAAAGCAATATGAAAAGACTAGTAGTTGGAGGCTAATAGGAGGCTATTGTGGTAATTCACATGAAGGGGTAGTTTGAAATGGCACTGAAGCAATAGGAATAGACAAGAGCAAACATTCAAAGAATGCTTCAGACGTAGAGAACAGAAGTGCCATCAACATTGTAAGAAAGGGCCATTAAAAAATTCAAAGAAATCTTTCTGGCTGTAGGCAGGGCTGAAGAGATTATTATGTCTTTTCCTTAATTGTCTCCTGGAAAGATATTTTAGAAGTTTTTCAAAAGGTTTCATTTGGGTTTACATAATGCGCATTATAATTGTTGAATGTCTGCATTTCCAAGAGGCATCAGAAGAAGGTCACAACTGCAGATGTGAGATCATATTGTTCTGGAGAAAGATCTATGTGTACTCAAGGCAGAGAAGGCCAGGTCTCCCTGCAGGATTTTCTTCAGATCTACTGATTGACTCTGGTGAGGATGAAAGGGAAGTTGTATGCATAATATAAATATTTAAGTACAGTATTTATGTAACTATGTGTTATTTATTATTTTATTTCCTCCACTAGTTGGTTTTCAAGTATATGTCTTATATTTTTCTACATTTCAATTTATGTCAACCTTGCTGGTCTTAACAACAAAATTCCAGGCTTATATAAAATTTATAATATATTTTTACTAGTGGTTAGCAGGGTGCTTGGCACATAGTAAATACCCAATACTTTTTTGTTAAATAAGTAAGCAAATAAGTGACTGTTCAAGTAATTTTAAGTCCTCAGTATCTTCTAAGAAAGTTCTGCTTCAATCTCTGTGTTAATATGAACACCAATTATACAGCCCTATTTGGATCCCTTATCTAATAATGCAGGAAATGGTATCAAGAGAAGTATATATGGAAGGATCATTATAATCATGACATCAACTTTTTGGTCCCCAGAATATTCTACTTACCTTTATCACCTCCTATGGCTAGATAAAGAAAAAAACAAAACAAAACCCCAAACAACAGAAATCTCTAACTGCTACTTTAAAATTGGCACTCCTCTTGGGGTAATAAATTTCCAAGTTGGCTTATACAATGTATTAAAATTTTGTTTGTTTGTTTGTTTCAAACTTATATTAGTTGTTTCAGGAGTGAGGGATGAGTGGTGATGATGGAGAGTCCTTTTGAGATAATCATGATGTAGCCTTATTTCAATTCTGTTCCCTTTATTTTAAAGCTTTTCAAAAGTAAAGATGCTAAAAGGGATACAGCCCTTTCATGAAGTATGGCAGCAGTTTCTTCAAAATCTGGCATCAAATAGAATGCTACTTTGTTTCCTTTCAATGACCCAGGCATATTTTTCTAGCTTCTGTCCAGCAACCCCAAAATTTATCGAGGTCCTTGCAAAAGTCTTTAGCCCATGAAAATTCTACCGTAGTCTTTACATTAAACAGTGGGAGTTGTAGGATATAGAAATTAACTTTGTTTTCTCCCACTGGTCATTGAAACCCACTCTATAGGGATAGGTCAGGTCTCATAGTTTCTCTGGGATCTTTTGAATATAAAAGTCCTCTAGTCACATTTCTTCATTCTGGTTTCTGAAATATCCATTCTTGTGCAATAGTAACCATGAGTTCTGTGGAAACCCGATTGATATTGCCTTTGGAAAACTATGACAATAAGTGAAATCGGACATCTTATCTTGCTTCTGATTTCCAAGCTGTCCTTGGTCATTCTTGGGCATAGGCCAACCTAACTTAGTGAAAGATTTACATTATAGTTTAACTTGAAAGCAAAAATGGTAATAGTCTCCCCCTAAAACTAACTCCCTCTTTGCTCAGGGACTGAAAACCACTTTCGTAAGATTAAGAAAAGACCGCAAGAATAAGATCATGGAAGGAACCCAAACTCTGCTAAAATGTTTCTGTAGTTTCTATAATCCCTTACTGCTCAGGTGTCATGTCGCCAAAGGTCACAAGATTTGTGACTTCCTTAATTGCTTCTATTGATAACATTACTATTATAACACCTAAGATTTTTTAAAAAATATTTTTCAGACTGACCCAACTCAGACCCATGACTCATGACTGAACTGGTCCTGTGGCCTTACACAGAGGCTGACTCAGCACATAACGATTGTTTTCCATGCCCCTATGATTTCATCTCCAACCAATCAGCAGCATTCATTGCCTAGCCTTCTACCCACAAAATTGTTCATAAAAACTCTGAGCTCAAAGCCTTTGGGAAGACTGATTTGAGTAAAATGCCTGATTCTCCCGTGTGGCCAGTCTCGTGTCAATTAAACTCTCTACTACAATGCCGTGGTGTCAGTGCATCTTGGCTGTGAAGTGGGCAGAAAGAACCTGTTGGCAATTACATTATCAGTAGCCATCTCTCATCTGTCCTTCCAATAGGCAATACTTCAAGCCTGGTAAGTCAATTAGGGTTTCTCATTCATTTGCAGAGCTCCTGGTGGCCTGAGATGAGAGTCTTTCTGTGGCTCCTTTAACTCAGTGGCCCTCTTCATTCTCAGAAACATTTTTCCTGAACCTGTGTGTTCCCTGCCTCAATTTGTACTGGCTAATTTCTAGACCCATTAAATAACTGTCAGTCTTGACTCCATCATAATTACCATCTAGAAATGTCATTTGCCTCTCACTTTTGTCGTATCTCCTGCTTCCTAGATTCTGGGAAGTTTATGCTTTGGGTGGCAAATATCCATCTGAGAAAAAAAAAATACCTGAAACTTCTTTAAATTTTTTACTCCATAATACTTGCATGCCATGCATATATAAAGACATAATTATTATTCTGTCATACTGGATTGTGAATCAGGCTAGATACAGTGGTTTTCAGTGACAGATTTGAAAAAACAGCTGCAATATTTGTTACTTGGCTATTTGATTTTTTAAAAAGTTTGCTGTGAGGTTATGTGTGTGTGTGTCTGTGCACGTTTGTGTGTTTGTGTGTGTGTTTGGGGTGTGTGTGACTGATTGAATTTTGGAAGTTTTTATGATCTTCCTTTTTCTCTACATAGTACTCTGAATATTTTTTATTACACGCCTTGGCGTAGATAACATTTTACTTACTGTGCTAGACACTTAGTGGCTTTTTCATTTGGAAACTCATATTCTGGAAAATTTTCCTCAGTCTTTAAACATTTATTTTCCTCTCTAATTCCCCCTTTCTTTCTCTTTCTGGATGTGCTCTTGGACAGGTATACAATCCCTAAAATTGATACCTTATTTTCTTATTTATTATCTATTTTGTTTACTTGATACCCTATCGAGCCTTTCTTCTCAGAGTGCCTGAGACTGGCAACATTAGTATCATCTGCAAACTTGTTGGCAATGTACAGTTTCAGGTCCCACTCCAGAAATGCTGAATCAGAATTTGCCTCTAATCAAATTCTCCAAGTGATTCTATTCACAATGCAATTTGAGAAGCACATCTCTAGAATTACTGTGCACTTGTGCTTCAGTCATTATGTTGAATTTTTAAATTTCTACTGTCATACTCTTAATGTCCCTATGATCCTTTTTTTGGTCTCTGAATATTACTTTTTATAATAGCATTCTCTTCTTGTTTTATGAATAATATCTTTCATCTCTCTGATATAATTACACCGTTTGAAGTTTTTTTCCCTACACATGTGCATAATCTGTATTTTTCTAAACTGTTTTAGTCTTTTTATTTGTTTTGGTCTTAGTCATTCATGTTAGAGTTGTTTTTTTAACACCTGATAATTTTGGCTGCTCATTTTAAAATGAGACACTAGAAAGATGAGTGGTATCTTCATGTATGGCTTGTGTTTGTTGAATTGGAGATAAGGTAAGTACATGACCTTGTCTTATCTATCAATACAGAAAGGTTTCTTTCTCTTACATGAATCACTTTTTACAAAACTTATAAGCCTGAATATTATCAGCATCCTAGTGAATTAGGGGAAGACAGCTCAGAGTTGATAACCATTCAGAATTCAAAATTTACTTAAGCCTGTTTGTATTCAGTAAATCTAAATACTCATATTGTCTGACTAGTATCCTTAAGCTCAAAGACTATTGCATCAACACATATAAATATTACCTATCAACATTGGACTGGATACAGAAAATGTGGTACATATTCAAAATGGAATACTACACAGCCATAAAAAAGTACAAACTCATGTCCTTTGCAGGAACAAGGATGCATCTGGAGGCCATGATTCTAAGCGAATTAATGTGAAAACCAAGTACCACATGTTCTCTCTCATAAGTGGGAGCTAAACATTGAGTACACATGAAAACTAAAAATGGCAATGGACACTGGGGACAGGAAAAAAGAAGTGGGGCATGGGCTGAATAACAACCTATTAGATATTATGCTCACTACCTGGGCGATGGGACCATCTTTATCACAAACCTCAGTAGCACACAATATACACATATAACAAACCTGCACATGTACCCTTTGAATCTAAAACAAAAATTGAAATTATTATTTTTTCATTTTTATTATGATTATATTTCGCTCTTGTTGCCCAGACTGAAGTACAATAGCATGATCTCAACTCACTGCAAATTCCATCTCCCAGGATCAAGCAATTCTGCTTCCTCAGTCTCCCAAGTAGCTGAGATTACAAGTGCCTGTCACCATGCCCGGCTTTCTTTTTTTTTTTTTTTTTTTTTTAATATATTTTTAGCAGAGACAGCGTTTGACCATGTTAGCCAGGCTGGTCTCGAACTCCTGACCTCAGGTGATCTGCCCACCTTGGACTCCCAAAGGGCTGGGATTACAGGCGTGAACCACCACACCAAACCAAAATTATTTTTTTGAAAAACTGACTCTCCCATCTGTTGGCATAGAGAAACGATAGAAAATGGTGGCTCTGCTGGCTGGTATGTGGGATCTGGCAGGATTTGCCTCATGTACAAATTTTTCTGGGTTTAGCATCATCTAATATCCTCACCTTGAAATGTATTATCTGCCATCAATTCTAAAATCTTTCTGAAGTTTTCGGAGGACAACTCAGCTTGCTTCTTATTAGCTTTGCTTCTGAGATACTTAATGTCCAGCTTTCTTTGTTTTTTTGAGATGGAGTCTCGCTCGTCGCCCAGGCTGGAGCGCAATGGCGCGATCTTTGCTCACTGCAAGCTCCGCCTCCCGGGTTCACGCCATTCTCCTGCCTCAGCCTCCCGAGTAGCGGCGTTACTACTACAAGGCGCCCGCCACAGCGCCCGGCTAATTTTTTGTATTTTTAGTGGAGACGGGGTTTCACCCTGTTAGCCAGGATGGTCTCGATCTCCTGACCTCGTGATCCGTCCGCCTTGGCCTCCCAAAGTGCTGGGATTACAGGCGTGAGCCACCGTGCCCGGCCACGTTCAGCCTTCTTAAATCTAATAAAGTAGTTTCTATCCATATCTCAGCTTTCCAAATTCAAAACTTTTGTTGATGTGTCTTGTATCTGGTATCTTCTCTCCTCCCATTTTTGACCTTGGGAATTTATATTTTCCTCTCCATCTACTGTCATTTTAGTGGAGTGTGTGATGAAATAAAAATTTTAAAACTGTGTGTTCTTTTCACCAGGATGTCTATGTTATCTCACTTTATCTTTACAGCAATCCCTCAATGAGTTAAGAAGAGAGTTTCAGAAAGATAACATGCCTGGCCAATGTATTAACAAGAAATAAAAATAAAAATAAAAAAACCTACTAAAGAGTGTATACTTCTAACAATATTTCCTGACATTGAGTTCCCTGGTGTTTCTACTATTATGTATGGTAGGGCTGAGTCACCAAGCTATAGCTTATGTTCCAAAAATGTCACACTGGATGTTTTCTTCAATAAAGTTTTTGTTGAAACACAGTCATGCTTATTTGTGTACTACTAGCGACTGTTTCCACACTATGATGGCAAGAATTGGTAATTTTTTTTTTTTAACAGTCTTGCTCTGTCACGCAGGCTAGAGCGCAGTGCGATCTCGGCTTACTGCAGCCTTCACCTCTCAGGCTCAAGTGATTCTCCTGCCTCAGCCTCATGAGTAGCTGGGATTGCAGGTGTGTGCCACCACCTCAACTAATTTTTGTAATTTTAGTAGAGATGGGGTTTCATCATGTTGGCCAGGCTGCTCTCGAACTCCTGGCCTCAAGTGACCCACCCACCTTGTCCTCCCAAAGTGCTGTGATTATAGACATGAGCTACCGCAACTGGCCAAATGACCATTTTTCAAAGAGACTGCAATGCCTAAAGTATTTTCTCACCTATTCAGAAAAAGTTTGCCAGTCTCTAAATACTTTCATGGTGGCTACTTCGAATCATCCAGTTCTACTAACCCTGTCCTCATCTTTGCACATAGTTCCACCTCTGGAAAATGAAAATCTCTTTATCTTACTGTACCATACCTTTGTTTATGGAGAGTGTGTGTGTGATTTAACCAGGTTTTAAAAGAATTGTGCAAGTTATATCATCTCTGACTTTTTATATTCCCCAACTTACTCAGAGGCAATTTGTTTCACTTTGTAATTCATTTTGGTTCATAAAAATATTTATAACTATCTAGGCACCTGGTAGATTTTGGGGAAAGAATATTTGGACCCTGTCTTTATTTACTTAGTCTAAAATTGTGAGTACAATTGGTGACTTTAGAATTTCACTGCAAGCTATATGAACACATCTGGATTTGTTCAGAGGGCACCACATGTCTTTGTTAAATAGAAGCATCTGTTATGTCTTTTTATCTTATTAGATCCTAATGTTGGTAACACTGATCTTGTCAAATGTGGAAATTTCAACATATTCTTAGGCTCTATCTCATTAATCTGACAACTCATGTATGTGGATGTTTTCCTACTTCCACCAAACAAGTAAATCTGGAAGAGTAATCTGTTGGCACAAATAGGCAATTCTCCAGCATCAATATAGTTACTTTAATATTTTTATTATGTTTTAAATTCATGTCTCCATAAGTATAATATTTTTAATTTAAGACATGGTTAGGATAAGGAATTTTATGTGTATAGGCCAAACCACAAAATCATAATATTCAGCATGATGGAATTTATTTACTGTTTGCCATCAAAGACATATTCTTTGGAGAGAAACTAGCACATAATAAAACTTCACATTCCAAACTAAAAAATAAAAAGTGAAAATGAGCTAGCAATTTAAGAATAAAAGTAAAAAGAATTACCAAAATCATTGAAATAATTGTTTGGTAGAATGTTACCAGAAAGATATTTAAGCAGATTTGGAAGGAATAGGCAGATGGTACTATATATGGCATTACATAATTCAAAGATAGGATGATAGAGTCCAAAAATGCCTGAACCTAACATCAAAGAACCTGAATTTCAATTCTCTTCTCTGCGCTAATTGCTCTGTGACATTTGCTGTATTCTAGGCATCAACTTCATCATGAAAAGATAGAACACAAAAATACAGAAACTAGTGCTTGAATGTGGTTTTTTTTTATAGCTCATTCAAATTTTAATACTCCACAATACAACTAGAATTTACTGATAGTTATCTTACATACAATGTATTAATAACTTTTCAAGTTTAGTGCACAAAGAAAACTCTTACTTCATACTCTAGTTTAAATATGAGTGAGAAAAAATTTTTTTAGTCTAAAAATATCTGATCAGATTTTGCCTTGTTCTGAACACCCTGAACATTAGTAAATCTACCAGGATATTTTGCCTATGATTATGCTCCACTGAAATAAAATTGTATCTTCTAAAACCTCTCCTGAAAATTCAGATATGCCAGACATTATGCATATTCTGCTGATCTTTGCATACCCGCACCCTGTAGAGTAACAAGCCTAAGCAGCATTTAAATACTTAACACTTTTATGCTAAGTCTAAGAAGAAATATTGAAATAAAACTTTAAAAAATGAAGCTCACCAAAACATACCAGGACCACCATGTGAATTATTAGCCACTTTGTTAAGATAATTGTACATATTGTAATAAAGGTTCTGCAATAATTGCCTATTACAAAGAAAACTAAATTTGGAAAATAGATAACATTTGGCAAGGGGATGATAGATTAAAAAACAATTACTAACTCACAAAAAGGAGGTAAGATGTTTGTCACATCTTCAAGAGAATATTCTAGTATTTTCTCTTTTAGTTACACACTGCTTAAAGGGAACTAGAGAAAAGTAACTCTGATGACAGGCTAATGTGGTAACATAGCCCTAGAAATATTTTCAGTTTCATCACGTCTCAAAGGGAATTTTCAGCAGAGCACAATCCTTACATTTAAACTCCCAAGAAGAATAAAGAACATTTCCTAGGTGAAGTGAAATTAATGAGTCAGAAAACCCAGGAAGCAGCTACGACAAGTTCCCTTTCGAACAGAGACCTAAGGGAACGGCTCTGTGATTCTGAGATGCCAAGTAAATATAGTAACTGAATATATTGAACCTAACTAGTAAACCAAACCTCCTTGTCTGAGACAACGGAGTTCTGATGGGCAGCATATAGTACATTGAAAATCAGTTTAAATTGTTACGGAAAGATATTTTTACAAAATGTTGGAGTTATACATTATTCTTCCCAGATACTTAATTCATCCTAAATACCTGATTCTCAGCATTAAGCATTCATTTCCAAAAAAAAAAAAAAAAAAAAGGGTTGACTATTTTGTGGGTTTAATTGTGTCCACCAAATGATATGCTGAAGTTGTAAATGTGACCCCCACACCTGTAAATTTGACTTTATTTAAAAATAGGATCTTTAGAGGTGTGCTTATGTTAAGATGAAGTCATAATCAATTAGGGTGGTTCCTAATGCAATGATTGTTGCCCTCATAAAGAGAAAAAACAGATAGACACGGACTCACAGGTAGGATGCTGTGCAAAGACAGAGGAAGAGACGGGAGTTACATGCAAGCTTAAGAAATGGCAAGGATTGCCAGCCACTACCAGAAGCTAGGAAGAGGCAAAGAAAGGTTTTGCCCAGACTCTCCCAGGAAACATAGTCTTCCTGACACCTTGATATCAGACTTCTGGCCTCCAAACTGTGAGAGTATAAATTTATTGTTTTAAGCCCCCTACTTGACCGTATTTTGTTATGGCGGCCCTAGGAACCTAATATGCATATGAAGATGCAGTTAGGAAAATTCACATTATCAAATCTGTTTTCCACATAACAATATGTGTGATTAATAATGACTACCTTTACTGGAAAGAAAATAAGGTGACATATTTGAGGAGATCAAATCTTGAGAGTTCTTCAAGCTCATTTTTTTCCTATAACATAAACAGTTGGTTTCTATAGAGAATATGTAAAACCAAACTGCAAATAATCAGCTGTTTTTTTTTCTTTTCTTTTTTTTTTTGGTCTAATAGGCAAGCGTATTGATTGGTCTTATTTTAAGTCCAGGCTTTCTTGCCTGGAATATGCCTGGGTTTCATAGGTGAATCTATTTAGGAATTTCTTTCAGGTTGTTTTTGTCTGCCTTCTGGAAGACATGAGTATAAAATATTTCTGATTTCATGTGGGGACTAAAATGCATTATATGAAGAACCAGAAGGAAATTTGGGGTTGGGAAAAGTTTTGCTGGCAGCAAGTTTAATACAAGTATTATGTTAGTCACACTTGATTGCCAGTATATATAGCTAGATGAATTTAAATATCGATGTTCTGCAAATTTGAGATACTGAAATCCTGCTGAAAATCATTACCAAAACTAGGATGAGTGATACAGGCAGTATATAGTGAATGCATAAGAATAAATATGAATAAAATAGTAGAGTTGCTTGGCAGTCAAGCATCTGGAGCTCTGTTATTTGTGGAATATAATACTGGTACCTTTAAACAACTGGGATTTTAAGACTGAAATTGGAATGAGGTTACTGGTTTTTTTTGTTGTTGTTGTTGAGACGGAGTCTCGCTCTATCGCCCAGGCTGGAGTGCAGTGGCCGGATCTCAGCTCACTGCAAGCTCCGCCTCCCGGGTTTACGCCATTCTCCTGCCTCAGCCT
This sequence comes from Rhinopithecus bieti, assembly GCF_001698545.2. Classification (NCBI taxonomy): domain Eukaryota; kingdom Metazoa; phylum Chordata; class Mammalia; order Primates; family Cercopithecidae; genus Rhinopithecus; species Rhinopithecus bieti. Next base: position 114,144 of record NW_016807111.1, read on the forward strand.
CCCGAGTAGCTGGGACTACAGGCGCCCGCCACCTCGCCCGGCTAGTTTTTTTTTTTGTATTTTAGTAGAGACGGGGTTTCACCGTGTTCGCCAGGATGGTCTCGATCTCCTGACCTCGTGATCCGCCCGTCTCGGCCTCCCAAAGTGCTGGGATTACAGGCTTGAGCCACCGCGCCCTGCCGAGGTTACTGGTTTTAAAGCTTTGATATTTCCAGGCTATTGTGAAAGCTCCTGAACCTTCGAATGACACGATGCAAAGAACAATTGCCTAGATAATTTTACTTAGCAAAGTAAACCCCACATAATTTACTGCATGGAGGGTGAGAGAGAATTAACATTTGCTAAATAATTATGGCCAATACAATTGACTGATTAGTCACCAAATATAAGGACTATAATTTTCACGACACACATATTTTCTCCTCTAATTTAATCTCTGTAAGAACATAATGAGATATTTATTCAAACCCCTTACAGATGAAGAAGTGAGGCTGAGACTGTCCCCAGTGCCTAAGATATAGTAGGTGTACAAGGAATGTTTCTGAAAGGAGGAAAGGCTGAAAAGAAGGAAGTAAATAAAGGAAAGAGGAAAGAAGAAAGGAGAAAGGAAAGAAAAGAAGATAGGGAGAGAGGAAGCAAGGAAAGTTTATTGTTATTAATTCTCAATATAATATTTCTACAAATTAAAGTTACAAGATTTACAGTTAGGCAACTTCCCAAATTCTTATTCTTTTCACTCTAACACATGTATTCCTTTGGTACTGCTTACATTTATAACATCCTACCAATCTTTATCCTTCTTATATGCTGAGAAAGAGATCCTCTCCTTTTTTTAGGTATCAGATAAACACTAAGATAATGAATGTTGGCATCTGTCTTTGGCTATTTATATTTTATTCCCCAATTCTGCAGCTATTTTTATATCCAAAAATGTAGCATGGAAATAGAAGGAAAATTGCTGAAGGAACTCAATAATATAAATGACAGAGCTAACACAAAGGATCGCAGGTAAACAATTAATCTGTTACAAGCTTTACATGAGGTAATACAATGTAACATCTCAGTAGAGCATGAAAAATTAAGGAAGTATATTTTAATCCTTAGAGCAACTATTTTAAAAGATAATGCAAAGAGGTATATTTGAAAAAAATAGAGAAATTAAAATAAAATAATACAAAAACATTCAGTTAATGAAAAGAAGACACAAAAGGAAGCCAAATCCAAGATTATATGGGATCAATTTAAAAAATTAAGAATTATACTGGTATTTTAAATTATGCTTATTTACATTATATTAAATGTAAATTCATTTAGCACCCAAATTTAAAAAGAGACTTATTCCAGCCTGGGTGTCAGAGTGAGCTACTGTTTCAAAAAAAAAATTAACATTATACTTTCTATGAGATGAATTTTAAACATAAATACAATTTCAGTTTAAAGTAAAAATAAGGAAAGAGATATACTAAGCAAATATTAAGAATAAAAATGTTGACATACCTATGCAAACATTAGACAACATTATAAAATTAAACTAAAAGAACTAAAGTGAGAAAAAAAGAAATCCAAAATAGAAAATTTATCATTCCTCTTCTAGAGGAATGAAAATAGATTACCAATATCAGGAATGAAGGAGGATATATAACTGCAGTTCCTATTGTCTTAGAATAAAGAATAGCTTAAGTAATTTTATGTCAATGAATTTGACCACTAAAATTATATAAACAAATTATTTTAAAACCAACTTAAAAGATATTATAGTTGGCATAGGCTTATGTATACAAAACACACAAACACACTCACATACACACACAAATATTGAATTATCAAAAACCTTCCCCAAAAGAAAACGCTAAGGTCAGGTGGTTTTATGAGTGAATTCTAACATAAAACAAACAAACAACAACAACAAAAAAACACACAAAAAAACTAGACATAATATTCTATCATGTATATTTTTTCGGAATATACAGATATAGGGGAGGCAAATAATTTTCCCTATACTCAGTTCTTAGCTGAAGCAGACCCCTCTAACAAAAGACAGATTAATGAGAGAAAAACAAATATGAGTGTAACATGTATATCTCATGTATACATGGAAGACAGCCAGAGAATGAGTAAGTTTGAAAGAGATGACTTTGAATTAATGCTTATATAGCATCTTCAATAAAGAACAGTGAATTTTTTGAGAAATGACGAGGAGAAGGAAAAGGACTTTGGATCTCTAAGGCATGGCAAATTGTGGGAAGGCAAATAAATAGTAGATAAAGTAGTATTAGTAAAGTTTGTCATGTAGATTCCTCTGGCGTCACCTCCAGGGTGATAAGCTTCTAAAGTTGTCTTCAGGTTCAATTTTTGTTCTTAGGAGAGAAGGCTGGAGGGACACCTTTGTCTTTGTAATTTTGTGTTCTGCTTTTAGTCAGGGGAGGCCAGAGAGCTTTGCTTGTAATCTGCTTCTTTTCAATTGCCTTCAGCTTAAAATAACCCTCATACCAAGATGGCACAATGTGAGGTGGCATATTCTGGTCTGCACAGGAAAAAGGAATACATCCTAACTTGTCTTGTATGACTGGCATAAGCTGGAAACTTGATAAGACATTACAAGAAATTAAAAATTTGGACAAAATTCTCTAACAAATAGATCTAAACATTCTTAAGAAAATATTAATAACTACATGCAATAAATGCAATAGTATACGAAGGGTAGTTCAGCATTAGAAGGTGGAGTTTGTAAGAATTCTAAAACAATGCAAGATTTGTTTAACACTGAAAACCATTCAAAGTAAATCAGACATTTACATAATAAAAGTGAAGAACACATGATCAACTCAACAGAGGCAAAAAAAACGAATTTGACAAAATCCAGTACTCAAGATTAAAAAAGAAAAAATAAAGATGAAAGAGGAAAAGGCCTAAGAAACTAGGTAGAGTGAAGGAAGTTTGAAGTTCAATAAAGGGAATTAACGAAGTCTACCTAACAGAAGTAACTATTAGTGAAATATTGAACACACCCCACTAATGTCTGGAATAAAGTTAAGATGTTTGCACTCAATGATTCTGTTTAGCATTGAACTTGGTCACTCTATCTAGTGTAACTGAGCAAGAAAAATAAATTAAAGGCTGAAAGTTTATTTAAGAAGAAATAAAATGTTGCTATTTACAAATGACAGGATTGATCATACAATAAATCCTAAGGAATATATAAAACAACTACTTGGGCCAATAAATTAATTTAGTATATCACAGGAAAAATCAATTTTATTTCTCATTACTAGGAGCAAATAAATAAAAGTAAAATTAATGTTATTCATTATAGCTTCAAAAACAATCTAAAATTAATGAGATGTTCAAAATCTCCACACTGTGTAAATCATCAAAATAAAATAAGAAATAAATTAATGGAGAGATACTATATTTTTGGATCAGAATAGTAAATATTGTTAAAACATCAATTTTCCCAAATCAATCTATATATTCAAGATAATCTCAATCACAATCATAGCAGGATTTTGTAACAAAAATTAACAAGTTGATTTAAATATTTGTGTGAAAGCGCAAAAAATTTAGAGTAGATAAAAAACCTGGAACAAATCAATAAAAGTGGAGCACTTATAATGTATGACTTTGCTTCATAATCAGAGAAGCAATGATAAAGAAAATGTTACATTGGCTTTAAGAGAGTAAAATTGATGAATTAAACAAAATTATGATTCTGAAATACACCAACATATATGTGGATATTTGAGTGTTAGCAAAGGCATTCAGTCCACTGAATTATGAAAAAAATTACTTTCAATAGTGCTGGAACATCTGAATAGCCATATGTAAAAAAGAAAAGGAAAGAAAACCTTGACCCTATCACATACCACACACAAAATTAGTTTGAGATGGATCATAGATTTAAATATAAAAGTCAAAACAATAGAGATTCTAAGAGACAACACAGGAGAATATTTTTGCTACCTTGTTAATAAGACACAGAAACCAATAACTAAAAAGCTGATAAAATTGACTTTGTCAAAATGAAAAACTTCTCATCTAAAGATATTAATAATAGACAAGGCAAAGACTTGAAGAGAATATTGTTCAATCATATCTCATGAGAAACTTGAATCTAGAATATAAACTGTTCCTACAATTTGGAAAAAAATAAGAAAAAGACAAAAGACTTGAACAAATACTGCATAAAGAAAGATATAAAAAATGGTCACTAACAAAGAAGTTCTCAATATTATTAGTTTTCAGGGAAATTTAAATTAAAATTACAGTGCCACTGCACATACACTAGAAAGATTAAAATCAGGATTTCCGTGATTACTGGTGATAGTATAAAATAATACAAGCACTGTGGGAAATGGTAGCTTCTTATAAAGTTAAATATTTATCTGATTATGACCCAATAATTACATTTGTAGATACTTACGCAGGAAAATACAAATTTGTTCACAAAAAACTTATATAAGGCCAGATGTGGGGGCTTACACCTGTAATCCCAGCAATTTGGGGCTGAGGTGGGAGGATCACTTGAGTCTAGGATTCAAGACCAGCCTGGGCAATACAGACAGACTCTGTCTCTCAAAAAAAGAAAAAAAAAAAAAAAAACCTGGGGATGGTAATACATGCATGTGGTCCCAGCTACTCTACTTGGGAAGCTGAGGTGGGAGGATTGCTTGAGACTAGGAGGCTCAGGCTGCAGTGAGCCATGATTGTGCCACTGCACTCCAGCCTGGGCTACAGAGTAGAATCTTGTCTCAAAAAAAAAAAAAAAAAAAAACCATATAAAATTCATGGCAGCAAATATAAATGCTGGTTAATGTGAATGCTATATACAGTAGATAATAAATATATACAGTAAATATAAATGCTATAAACAGTAGATAGAATAAACAAATATCAATGCTATAAACAGTAGATAGAATAAACAAAAAAAATAGCATATTCATCCTATGAAACACTATTCAGGAATAAAAAGAACAATGTACAATAAAACAGGAAAAAACTGCTAAAACACCAAAAGGTCCTAGTTCTGGAGAAGACATTAAAGCATAAAAAGGAAGCAAGTATAGAAAAAGGTGGTTCTCTTCCCAAAGTGGAAGGAAAATTCATCAATAATATGAAGAATGCTTCCAGATGATTGGGAATAGGAGGCTATTCAAGATCTCTGGCAGTGGAGGAAGTCTCTTTAAGAAAATAGTTTAAACAATTTGTTAAATTTTTTCTGTCTTATTTCATTTCTGTAACAGTAGATATCTGGCTGTCCTTTTTATAATGCAGAGTGAGAACTTTCCCTACAGTGTTTGATCAATGTTGTCCAGGTTCCATTGCCAAGAATGTGTTGTCCAAAATGCCTGTTTAGTTTTTAAAAATGGAACTCCACCCTTTGCTTGGTTTTAGGTATGTATGGAATGTTATGATGAAATATAGTAGTAACAGTGGTCAGACATGGAAATGGTGGGGAGACAAAAATATACATGTGAAATAAAACTCAGTATTTTAATACAGTAAAAAGAAAAATGATGTACTCATATGTACAATTATATCAGAGAACCTCACAGTCAATATGTTGAATGAAAGAAGTTAGTCATAAAAGAACACACGTTATTTGATCTCATTTATATAATATTCTAATATAGGCAAAACTAATCTATGATGGGAAATCAGAAGAGTAATTACTTTTAGGAGGAAATGAGTCACAAAATTTATAAGGCGTCTTTCTGAGTGATAGAACTATTCTGTATTTTGGCAGGGATGTGGGCTACAGAGGTGCAATTTACCTCTGAATTCTAAAATTCTAACTCAAAAATTTACTGAATTATAAATTTAAGATTTGTGCATTTCACTGTATGTCAACTTTACCTCATAAAATTAGTTGTATATAAATATTGATTTTTGTTAGCAAGTTTGTGTTAGGCAGGAATCTAGACCCAACATGGCGGCATTACCCGGCGTAGCAGGCCTTTTGTTAAAGACTTCCTTCACCCTTGTACACACCACAGACTTACAAGCCTCAGAGTTCTGGCTGGGCAACCACACTCCTCCGTGACCTGCAGCTCACCTGCATTCCACAAGTTCGTAAACGGCAGTTTCGGTTGACAGTTTCCAAAGACCCCTTCCTAGTGACTTTTACTCAACTCCTGCCCTAGTAGTTTCAAGACCTCCCAGGCCCTGTTTGCACAACCAGCTTCCCTACCTTTCAGGCTATAAGAAGCCCCTACCCTTCTCCCTCAGTGCGACTTCCTCGGCCCACGCCTTTGGACCAAGGAACCTTGCCCGCAAGCCCTAATAAAAGGCTATTCTCACTGCCATTTGCCTTGTGTCTTCGTTCCCGGTTCGGCTCCAGACTCAGTTTACCTTTACAGTTTGTTTTTCACAGTATATGGGTTAGAAAAGCTAACCCTCACCCCTGTTGGTAAATGGACAAATGCATTGAGAATAATGGAAGCCAATTTCCTCACTGTTGAGGAGGGAGAAATATAGAAATAGCAATGACTATAATGTACACACTCCTATTGAATCAAAATTAGAACTATCACTATGTATCATTATGAAATTATGGATATATAGGAAGGTATAGAAATAACTCTGGATATATACTTATATGTATGTGTATATGTATACATGTTAGTTCTCTCATGTCAGAAGGCTCAGAAGCACACCCACAGTAATGAGCATACTTCGGAATCAGATATTGTTTCATACACACCATTCAACATGAAATAGAACCAAAGCTCCTTGAAGAAGTGCCTGATTCCAGGGCTGGGGAAGGAAAAGTTTTAGATGAGCCTGGATCATCTTATATAAGAAAGTAAGGCAGTAAGAGAGTGCACAAAGAATCCAGGGTCATTTCAAAAAGACACTGAAACCGTCATGAAAGGACTTCCACTGAACAGATCTGGGATAATTTAGGCAATAAAATAAGTAATGAGAGTAATACATTATAAACTGTTGAGTAAAACAAAAATCAAGACCATACTGATATAAAATTAATTAATTTATAGAGGGGAAGGGAAAGCTCTTCCTTATAATAGGATGTCACCTAATACATACAGAAAGAACAGTGGAATTTGAAATATGCCAATTGATGCTGAAACTTGTACCAGGAAATTTGATGAGAATCAGAAATTTCTATTACATCAAAGCATCCTCCCACATTTTTGTTAGTGTGGTAACATCACTATAACTAAAATGACCAAAGCTAGCATGGCCAATATTGGGATGAACTGACACCATGCTCCTGATATGAGTTTTCCTCATAATCTAATTATGATAAGCAAGTCCTAGCTAAGGAATATTCTTCCAAAAAGAAAACAAAAGACATTCTTCTAAAAGTTCAGATCAAGGAACAAAAACAAGCTCAAGAATTTCTCCAGATGTAAAAGCACTAAAGACAATGAAATCCTCAGAGTGATCATGGATTGGATCCCAGTAACAAATTCCTGTTACTTTTCCTTTTGAATCTTTACTCTATATTTTTATTTTCTATTGATACTTTTTGTTTACAGCTATATTTTAGATGACTTCTAGACTTTAAAAAAAATAGCCAATAACTTGAATATATTGTTTCTTTGAATGGCCTTTTTTTTTTTGGTACCTCCTCTGTTCAGCACTGTAACCTCCTCACTCCCAAATAAGTAGTTTTTGAGCCATTGTGTTTGCTAGGTGCCAGCATGATTTCCTGTTTTAACTGATTTAATAGTCACCATACATCTTATAGAAAAAAAAGGCAAGCTATAAACACATTATTGTGATAACCAACAAAATTTGCATATGGAATGTATCTATGTTTAGTTAATGTATCTATGTTAAGTTTCCTAATTTTGATAACTGTTCTTTAGTTTTATAAGGGTGTCTCTTTAACCTTAGGAAATAGATGCAAAAGTATTTGCATCTAAATATAAGGGTCGTTATGTCTCCAACTTCCTCTTACTCCGAAATTGTTTTAAAATTCTTACATATACATATTTTGTGTGAAATATAAGAGAAAAGAGAAGGAAAACAAATGACGAAATGTAAATCATTAGTGAATCTAGGCAGGTGTATAGGAATTTCTTGTTTCATTCCTATAACTTCTCTATAATTTTGAAATATCAAATTAGAAACAAAGAAAGAAAGAAAAACCAGAAGACTCCCACAAAAGTGGATGGTAAGTTTAAGGCTACAACTGGCTGATGGATGGGGCTGGATCCTCAGGAGAATGGATTTTTATAGAAGAGCTATTTTTTCGTAGAGCAGTTACTTCTGTGCAATCCAGTCAAAGCAGTTTTAAGGAAGCTTATAATGAGAATCCCAAAGCTACCTGGAATTACATTCCTGATAACTACAAATTGACTTTCACTGCAAATAGAGGAAGCTTTCATTCAAAGGGCTGCTCCAAAACAACTTCACACCCAGCTGACTATCCCACAGCCTACCTTCCTAAAATAATTAGATTATTTGCAAGCTTAACTCTGTTACTTGCCCCAAATTATCCATATGTCTATATTATAGTCAAAACACTCTGAACCATCAGCTATCCTAAATTTTTTCCTGTTTCAGAAAAAAAGCTGTTTATTTTTCCAAATTAAACTTCCATCTTTCCAAGAACAATTCTTTTCCTGGGCAATGGATCTCATACTGCCAGGCCTCCTCAATAAAGATTGCACTGTTTCATCACCCACAAATTCCTGTTACTCTTCCTTTTGAATCTTTACTCTACGTTTTATTTTCTATTGAGACTTTTTCTCTTTATTTACAGTTATATTTTAGATGACTTCTATACTTTAAAAAATAGCCAATAAAAAAAGTTTGCTTGGATATATTGTTTCTTTAAATGGCCCCCCCTTTTTTTTGTACCTCCTCTTTTCAGAATTGTAACCTCCTCACTCCCAAATAAGTATTTTATAAGCTATTAGGTTTGCTAGGTGCCCGCGTCATTTCCTGTTTTAATTGATTTCATTGTCACCATTCGTCTTATAGTTTGATGCTGCCAATTAACCTCATTTTACAGAGGAGAAATTTAAAGAAATTAAAAGGCATTAATTAGTCCAAAGTTAATTAGTGGAGGAAGTGAGTTTTGAACAACGGTGTTTGACTCCAGAACATACTGTCTTACTCAGTATATTCTGTTCTGCAACACTGAATTATTTTATCTGCATTCAAACTGATTTCTTTCCTCGGTGCCAACTTGAGAAAAACTCTCTTGAAGTTGACCTTGGCTTTTCTCAGTGTCTTTAGGGCTTGCCATTGTTAAGAAACAGCATAGCATTGTAGTTTCAAAGCTTAGCCACTAGAGCAGGAAAAAAAAAAAAAAAAAAAAAACAAGTTTAAATCATAATTGTCCTACTTCCTAGCTGTGTGATTTTATTATTGACAATTCTAAGCCAGGTCTTTTGACTGTATTAAACGGAAGTCAGAGTAAAATCTACTTCATACAGTTTCCTTTAAGAATTAAATTAAATGCGGTCATGCATTAGAGAGCATTTATCACAGTGCTTAACACTGTTAAGTTGGCCACGCCTACGTTTCAATAAATGGTAGCAATGATTCATTAGCAGACTTCCCTTGCTTGCCATACACTAGCTTGGCTCATTTCCTTCTTCACTATTTCTTTATGACTCCCATGCCCTTTCTACTCATTCGATCTTCAAAATCACCTTTGGCTCTCTACATATATTTTCCTACATTTATTTGTCTATAAATACTGCTGCAATGATCACGTTATTGTAGGTGACTCTGAATCAGTTTCTTGGTCTCTGAATCCTCTCTAATCTTCAGAATTAATTAACCATTTCCACTAATTCAAATGTTCAAATGTTGCTAGTTTAAAAACAAAACAAAAACAAAAACAAACAAACAAAAAAATTTGGCAGGCCGGGCGCGGTGGCTCAAGCCTGTAATCCCAACACTTTGGGAGGCCGAGATGGGCGGATCACGAGATCAGGAGAGAAAGACCATCCTGGCTAACACGTTGAAACCCCGTCTCTACTAAAAAAAAATACAAAAAACTAGCCGGGCGATGTGGTGGGCACCTGTAGTCCCAGCTACTCGGGAGGCTGAGGCAGGAGAATGCCATGAACCCGGGAGGCGGAGCTTGCAGTGAGCTGAGATCCGGCCACTGCACTCCAGTCTGGGCGACAGAGCCAGACTCCGTCTCAAAAAAAAAAAAAAAAAAAAAAAAAAACAAAAAACTTGGCAGCCTCCAAAATGACACACAAATTATCCGATAAATTGTTCTGGTACTCCCCACACCCATCTACCTCTTGGTTCTTTGCCCATCTTCTTACACATCGTTCTGAATTGTCCTTTCATCTACATCCTCATTAAAAAGATCAATGAAAATATGACCAGTGAAGCATGATGCTAACTTTGGCAGTAGACTGGGCATGTCAAAATTATAGGCAGTGATCAATCTCAGGCACATGTGAGTTAGGAATGTAAGGGGTACAGGATTTCAGGAAGGCCATTCTAAATATGGAGAATGATTAATTTCCTTTGGGCACATACCCAGTAATGGACTGCTGGGGCAAATAGTAGTTTTGTTTTAAGTTCTTTGAGAAATCTCCAAACAGCTTTCCGTAGTCGCTAGACTAATTTATTTTCCCATCAACAATGTGTAAGTGTTCCCTTTTCCTCACAACCTCACCAGCATCTGTTAGTGTTTGACTAATTTTTTTTTAATTTATATTTTTTTGAGATGAAGTCTTACTCTGTTGCCCAGACTGGAGTGCAGTGGCACAATCTCAGCTCACTGCAAGCTCCGCTTCCCGGGTTCAAGTGTTTCTCCTGCCTCAGCCTCCCGAGTAGCTGGGATTACAGTTGTGCACCACCATGCCTGGCTAACATTGGTATTTTTAGTAGCAACCAGCTTTCACTATGTTGGCCAGGCTGGTCTTGAACTCCTGACTTCAAGTGATCCACCTGCCTCCCCCTCCCAAAGTGTTGGGCTTGCAAGTGTGAGCCACCATGCCCAGTCCATTTGACTTTTTCATAATAGCCATTCTGTCTGGTGTGAGACGGTATCTCGTTGTGGTTTTGATTTGCGTTTCTCTGACGATTAGTGATGACTATTTTTTTCTTTTGTTTGTTGGCCGCTTGTATGTTTTCTTTTGAGAAGTATCTGTTCATGTCCTTTGCACATTTTTTAAGGGGCTTATTTGTTTTTTGATTGTTAAGTTCCTTACAGATTCTGTATATTAAACCTTCGTCAGATGCAGTTTGCTAATATTTTCTTCCATTCTGTAGGTTGTTTGTATAGTCTGTTTGTAGTTTCTTGTGCTGTGCAGAAGCCATTCACCAAAAAGACGCATGCACTTATATGTTCATCGCTGTGTGATACACAATAGCAAAGACATGGAATCAACTTAGGTGACCATCAGTGGTGGATTGGATAAAGAAAATGTGATATGTACACACTATGGAATACTATACAGCCATAAAAAAGAACAAAATCTTTTGTAGACATGTTTCTTTGCAGCAACATGGATGTAGCTGGAGGCCATAATTCTGAGTGAATTAACACAAAACCAGAAAACCAAATACTGCATGTTGTCACTTATAAGTGGGAGGTAAACATTGAGCACACATGCACATAAACATGGGAACAATAGCCACTGTGGACTACTGGGGTGGGGGATGGAGAAGGGGGTCCTGTGTTGTAAAACTACCTATTGGGTACTATGCTCACTACCTGGGTGTTGACATCCAAACCCCAAACCTCAACATCATGCAATATATACTCATGTAACAAACCAGCACATGTAAGCCATATCTAAAATAAAGTTTGAAAATTAAAAATAAAAAACATAAATTTTAAAAATATGGAAAAGGTATGTACATTATGGTAACAGAGATGCAGGCTGAACAACATGTGAAGAAGCTAGAGAGCCAAATGGGCTCGCATAAAGATAGCATCCAAGAGCTCAAACATAACTTGGGAAGAAACGAAATATTCTGTAGATCATTTGATAACAATTTGTTCTAATGTTTTTAAATTTTTTTTGAGACCTTTTATTCTCTAATCTCTCCTCGATTGACTATATGTCAGATCTTAATCGATTTAGTTTCCTAGAGGGTTGATAATTTTGTCCTGGTAGGTCACTATAGACCTGGGGAAGTACTATATTCTTTCTTCATTCTCACTCTGAGAAGAGCAGTTTTTCTACCCTGGTTTAGACTTTTCTGTTCTATTTAAGAATGTTAGTGTCTCAAGTAAGGAAGACCCTTTGTTTCTTATTCTGTGGGGCAAAGATCTTTGTATTATTCTGAAGTTTCACATCAAATAAAAAATATAAACACGATCAAACGTCATATACTATGAAATAATACAGATTTAAAGTGAAACTTCCTGCACTCCTCCAAAAACCTATTTTATATAAAATATGAGTTGGTCATACTTGAGATTCTGCTTGTTTTCTTAAACCTATTTTAATTCAAATATTTTAAAATTAAAGGTTCTGGTTTGTGTAACGTTGACACATGACCATAAAATGAAAAGGTCAATACCTTTTGAATCACAAAACATTTTTATCTTCAAAATTTGGTAAACATAATTTCAGGTATGATTCGGTATATTACATATAGACATATATATATAATATATAATTCTATATGCATATATATGGATGAATGGATAAATGTTTTTAATTGTATCTTCGCATGCGTGTACTTAAACATATTTCATTTAACTTTAATTGAATTTTAAATTTTAAAAGGACAATCTGATAAAGAAAAAGATTTATTAAACTTCAGATATAAGGCGTTTCTACCATAAGTGATATGTATTGCATTAAATATCTTAAGAGTTAAATATGTACACAGATCTATCTGAAAAATCAACTAGAGAATTTTTTTTATTTTTTAATTGTATGTTTCAAATTAAGATATCATGAAATAAATTCCTGCTATGGAAAATGATATAATAGTAACATACTTTCACTTCACACATACTAATGTTGTTAGTTGTATTATTAATTTTACCTTGACAAATTTTGAAACAGTATTTTTTACAACACCATAACTTTTATAATTGTTCACTTATAGATCTATATTTTAAAGGTTTCAGCATTTATTGCCTTAATAATTTCTATATTACAGCATATTTTGTTTAACCGAATGTCATTAAATTGATTTTGTCTTTATTTGGTTATTTTTCCCCAAATGAAAGCTTCTAAAATCCGTTATTTTTTTCTCTGCAAACCAAGAATGGTTTTCTCCTGACTCTACACTTGAAATTAATACAAAATTGTATATATGTTAGATAATTATATATCTATATCATATATCCTGTACATATATATGACACAGTTTTTGTATTTCAGAAATCTCTAGAAATTTTCTTCTGGCATTAAGTCTTACTGTGTAGATATCAGGAGCCTTCTGATTGTTCTTTCTTGTATATTATTCAGTTTTTTTCATCTACATGACTATATACCTCTCTATTTCTAAGATTAAGAAATATTATCAATGTATACCTTTGCTTATTGTTAAGGATCATGAGGTATGTTTTCAATTAGAAGATATAATATTTACTTCAGAAAATGTATTTGTTATATAATTAAACAAATTTGTCATTATCTCTATGTAAACTAGCCATGAAGTTTCATTAACCTTATCTCTTTGAGCAAATTCTCACTTCTCCCATGCTACTCCCAGGCTACCACTTGTAATTTATTTAACTTCGCAAACACAATCATATATACTATCAGGTGAATGGTACCTCTTAGTTGTGCAGCATCGTGGGTTTCATATACCTATGCCCATAGAAATAGTCATCCTGATAAAATATTTGCAGGAAGAAACTTTCAGGTCTCTGACACTTACTTTTCCTGAAGGTGATTTATTCATGGAGGTCAAAAGTATATGTTTCTTTCTCGTGCTTTGACTATAATTTTTTTTTAATCTCTGAAGATGTATATATATTTTTTCCTTTAGCCACTGCTTTGGCTAATTACATGGATTGATTTTTGAATTTGGGAACAACTTTGCATTCCCAAATTAAGCTGCTCTTGTTTACCCTGTATTTTCAATTATATATGTTGGATTCTATTTGCTAATATTTTGTTGAGGAATTTTGAGAATACTTCATGAAAGAAAACTATTTTCTACAGTTTTCTTTTCATTTATGTATTTATCCAGTTTTGTCTTATAAAACAAGTTGAAAATGTTTAATGTCTCATTTTCTTAAGACTTTATATATGATTGGTCTTCATTTTTCTACAATTGTATGAAAGATATCACAGTGAAGACACCAGTCCTGAAGTTTCTTTCTTGGAATACTTTTTAGCAGCGAACTTCATTTATTTAATAGATAAAAGACTCTTCTTTTAACTGATAGAAGTATCTACTTTTTCTTGAGCAGAATTTGGCCTTTGCTTTCCAAGTACTTTATGCATTTTATCAAAGTTGTCAAATTTTCTGGAATGCAATTCTTTACGATTTTCACTTACATAATTTTAAAAATTTTTTCAATTTTAATTTTTGTGTGTTACGTAGTAAGTGCATACATTTATGGAGTACATATGGTGTTTTGATACAGGCATGCAGTGTGAAATAAGCACATTATGGAGAATGGGGTATCCATCCCCTCAAGCATTTATCTATTGAGTTACAAACAATCCACTTACACTCTTGCTTAGCATAATTTTAATGTCAGTAGTGATATTTTATTTTCATTTCTAATAATGTTTGTTTTGCCTTCTCTTTTTTCAGTTTGACTGCAAATGTAAAAGGGTCACTGCTCCTATTGTTTTTTATTTTCTATTCCATTGATTCTTGCATTTAAGTGTATTTTTTTTTCTTATTTGCTTTGCATTTAGGTTTCACTTCTTTTCTAATTTCTCAGTGTGAAAGATTAGATCACTGAGATCTTTCTTGTTTTCTGATATAGAATTTAATGGTATATTTCCTTCTTGGGACTGTTTTCAGTATGTGCTGTAATTTTTTACATATTTCATTTTCAATATAACTGAATCTAAAATATGTTCTATTTCACTTTTGATTTTCTCTATGACTCACAGGCTATGTAAAAATGTTTAATTTTCAAATATTTGAGGGTTATCAATATATGCTTTTATTACTTCCTATCTTAATTCCGTTTTGCTCACAAAAGTACTTTATATGATTTTGATTTCTTATACTTTGTGAAGATTCACTTTATGGACAAGGATATGGCCCGTCTAAACGAATATTCCATGTGTGCTTGGAAAGAATATATTTTCTGCTGTTTGGGGGTGAAATATTCTATCAATGTCAATTAGGTCAAAGCATTTCATAGTATTGTTCAGTCTTCTATATTCTCAGTGATTTTTCTCTTTGTCTGTTTTATTAACTGTTGAAAAATTAATGTTGAAATATACAACAGTAATTGAGGGCTTGTTGATTTTTTCTGTCAGTTCTAATAGTTTTGCTGCATGCACTTTGATGCGTGATTGTTATATGCACAGACGTTTATGGTTGTTATATAATACTTAGTAAATTACTTTCTTTATTATTATGTACTATAACTTTTCTCCTTGGTAGAATTCCTTCTTTCAAAGTCTACTTGGTTCAATATTAATATTTTGCAAGGTATATCTTTCCTAATTATTTTACTTTTCACCTGTCTTTATAGTTAAAATGTTTAAAGCATATTTCTTATCGTTAGCATACAATTGTTTCTTTATTTAAAAAAAAATCTTTTGATGATACTGAATACCATTTACATTTGATATAATAATTGATGTAATTTTTATTCAAATGTACTATATTCCTAGTTTTTTGATATTTGCTCCTTTTGCCCTTTGCTCTTTTTTCTTCAATTTCTTTTTATGATTTGTGATTAATATAAATTTATTAGTGATTCCATTTTATGTCCACTCTTAGCTTATTTGCTGTATCACATTTTCCCTTTTTTTTTTTTAATTTTAGTGATTGCTCTGTGCTATCCAATAAACATATGTAACTTGCCACAGGTTCATTCTGTCTGAAGAAATACCTTGAACATTTCTTATAGTGTAATACATTTTCTCACTTGTTTGAATAAATTTTAATTTCCACTTTAATGTTTCAAAGATATCTTCTTCACTGGTATACAATTCTACATTAACAGGTTTTGCTTATGTGTTTGTTTTGTGTGTTTGCTTTTTCCTTTCAACAGTTTAAAGGGGTCACTCCACTGTCTTCTGTCTTGCATAGTTTCTGACAAATCGTCTGTTATAATTTTGATTTGAGTTCATCTGTTTGGTAGTGTCTATTGTCTGGCTTCCTTCTCAGCATTGTTTTATAGTTCCATACACTGTGGCCAATTTTAATAAGCTTTTCTCTTTGTATTTCAACTTGGTTAAATACAAATATTTATTCAAGCTTACTAATTTCTTCTTTATTTCTGTTGAATCTACTCATGAGCCTAAGGGTTTTTGCATCTGTGATTCTTTTTTTATTTATTATATTACAATTTGACTTAGTCTAATTGTTTCTATTATTATACAGAAATTTTCAATCTATACATATAGGCTGTCCATCGTTTAACTAAATCCTTTAAAAATATTAACTATAGGAATTATAAAACTCCTCTTTCAATGTAGCCACCATAATATACTCCCTGAGTTTTCTGAATTCTTTGTCTATAGAAAATGGTTATTTTACTTTCCTTTATTTGAATTTCATAATTTTGAAATCAAAACCTTATATAATGTGTAGAAGAACGTAGACTGAAGCAAACAGTATTAACACCTGCAAATACTATTCCATATGCAGTTTGTAGGAGTGTTAAGTCAATCTTGTCAGGATTTGAGCTGAGTTTGGGTTTCTGATTGCTTGTGGTTACCTTCAGTGCAATCAATGTAGGCTTCAAATTTCACTAAAGATTTTCTTGCACTGGGAGCTGGGGAGCTGACAGGTTTGGTTTTTGTTTGTGGTCCACCTTCAGCTTTTAGCTAGCCCTGAACATCTGTGCCACAAAAGATTCTCTCTTGAGGCTCTGTTCCTTCAAGAGCAATAGATCCATTTACTACACAATAAGAATTTATACAAGGTTAGTGGTGAGAGGCTGAAGAGTTCTGTGCGTTATTGTCCAACCATAGTCTCAAATGAGCTCCATGTGTCTTGGTCTTAGGAGTAGGGAATTTTTAGAATTCTTGCTGCTTTTCCCCAAGGCAGGCAAATCTTGCTTTGTATGTGTGGTGGAACTTTTCTGAAAGAGTTTTCTATTTCTCCCCAATAGGAGAGCTTGAATTGTCTTTCTGGTTGTCTTTCTAGGTTCTTTACTCTACCTTTTTCTCAGCAGCAATAACTATTTTTCCCCTGTATATGACATGGTTTTATGCCCCTCCCTTAGTTCCATATGAGAGAATACAATGTGCAAAGGGTGGGGTTTCATGCTTTTCCTGAAATACAGACTGGTCCCTCCTGTATCTATCAGGGTTCAAACAGAGAAATAGAACCACAAATACATAAATCCAGATTCATTACAGGAATGTGACCTTAATCCATTGTGGGAGATTTTTGTCTTTGCATCAAATGCTGGAGCTGGAAATCTATAGGCCAAGCAGTTGGGAAGGGAAGATGGATGAAAAGTAGAGAGATCAAGAACATGTTGGAATCCCAACCACAGGCCAGAGTCTCAATAGGATAAAATAAAATCCTGTCCATTTTTGTTGCTTTTGAACTTGATGATTTGAGTGTCCTACAGAAGCTGGGCCATTCTTCCCAAAGCTAAGTACACACCTGGCCCAGGGTCAGAGAAGCTGAAGGATCCAGGGAAAAATAAGGAAACTTCCTGCTGCAAAGGTAAATTAGCCTAATAATAATGTGGGTGAGCTGCAAAACCACTGCTGACTTTCTTCCTCTCTCTTAATCTCTTAATAATACCTCCTGCCACCCTCTTTAACTGGAAACAGTAACAGTAATTCAAGGAAATGTAATTTACCCTGGCCGAGGTGATACAATATAAAGCCTCCACATCCTCTTCTATTTCTGCACTTCTCTGATCTCCCACCCTACCTTTAGTCTTATTATATGTACTCAGTGTCATTTCTCGGGGCCATAAAAAGAGTCTGGAAGTAAGTATAAATGGCACTTATGTCAGGAGATCCCAGGAATTCTATACTGCATGCTAGCTCACACTGGCTTTGTGATTCTGTAGCTCATATAGGTTTCTCTCTTTATGAGGTTGAGAGTGGTACTGTTTCAAAATTTATACACACTAGGCGGAAGCAGAACATCCAGTCTCCAGATATTGTCTCACTAGTTCCCAAATTCAACTGTTTCGGATATGGTGTCAAATTATTTAAAATATATTTTCTTCTCCTTTTTGTATCTCCCATGTAGGGGCTCCCTGGAGTATCTTTTCTATTGGATACAAATTTGGGTTTGAAACATTTATCAAAGTGGTATAAGATGTAAGCCTGCCTATTTTTAAATAAAGAAAGAATCTTGTCATATATAAGAGGGTGCAATAAAGACTTTAATTAACGACAGTTCAACAATTCCTATAAGGAAAAAAATGGATGGTAGTTTAAGTTGAATACAAATTCAACTGATGTGACTGTGAAAATAAACCAATGTGTGTTCCAGTCACCTTAACAGAAGAATGTTGTCAGGAATAGATATTGACAATTGGGAATGAGTTAAAGAAAAGATGAACAGAAGGTCTAAAAACAATGCCTTAGGAAAAATAATTATGGTAATTAAGAATATTATCCTTTGAGAAAAAGAGGCTTGGGAGAATCTCAAATATATGAAGCTTGTCATAAGGAAGACAATCTGTTCCGTCTAACTCCATGGGAGAGAAAAATGACTAAAGAATTGCATTTACAATGAGGTGAATGTTGATTCAGTATCAGAACTAAAAATATCAATTAAAGTAGGCTAACTTGTGAAATAGTGCAATACCGCTGGAAATGTTCTGGCAAAATTTGAATGGTTTCTGCTTCAGTTATTCAGCCTGGAGTAGGATAGCAGCTTAATAGATATTTATGTGAGAATGGCCTGGAAAATGTTTTAGAAATACACAAACCTGAACACCTAATAAGAGATACTGATTTAAATAAGTCTAGGGAGGCTACCAAAAACCGTATCTTAAATTTTGTAAAGAGATTCTGAGAGCCTTTCCATGCAACTCTCTGGAATATGGAGCTAGGAGAAATAGGTAAGACACAGGTTCCTGGTTTTAAAATCTGCCTTCACAATAGGATAAATCAGAAAGTTAATCAAATATACTGTTAGGGCTTTACATCCCAGAGATTCTGATTTAATAGAGGTAGAATTGGGCTTGGATATCAATTTATTATTATTATTATTATTATTATTATTATTATTGAGATGGAGTTTTGCTCTTGTTGCCCAGGCTGGAGTGCAATGGCACGATCTCAGATCACTGCAACCTATGCCTCCCTGATTCAAGCAATTCTCCTGCTTCAGCCTCCAGTGTAGCTAGGATTACAGGCACCTGCCACCACACTCGGCTAAATTTTTTCTATTTTTAGTAGAGACGGGGTTTCACCATGTTGGCCAGGCTGGTCCCAAACTCCCGACCTCAGGTAATCCACCTGTCTCAGCCTCCCAAAGTGCTAGGATTACAGGCATGAGCCACCGTGCCCGGTGGGCATCAGTATTTTTTAAAGTCTTTTTAGATGAATCTAAAATACTGCCAAGGTCAAGAATCAGCAGACCAAATAATCTCCAGGATCAAATAAAACTCTCTACTTCTGGGATCTTTTAAGTAGAGTGAATTTTTGTTTTTAAAATCCAAAGATATAATATAACTGCATTCTGTTCAACACATTCTTCTGCTGCGGTTGGTAAGCATAAAGGTAAATCAATAAAACCATCTTGCTTTGACCTATTTTCTGCAATTGTCCTTTTCCAAAATTGCTCTTCCATTTACTTAGCTGAGTAACAATTACTGCCCCAATTCATCCAATTCTGTAATTCTTAATGGCTGCTCTAATCCTAACTTTCCTTTATCCCTGTGATCTTCAGTCATGTGGTTTCTTGTTCTATATAGTCTTTTGAAGCATACTCTTTATCTGGTTGAATGTACCAGTAGTAACAGCATTCTGTGTGGCTGAGTCATTAACCACTAAGCATTTCCAAACTTTCATTTATGTATCAGTTATAAATCCTTTTATCTTGAGCAAACAGAGATACTTCTAGAAGATACATTTCATGATAAAGATGTATCTCTCATCTATAATAATGACTCACAAGTGGATTTATAATTTTTACCCAAATTCCAAACATTTCAACTGTCACAAGTAGCTAATGATCTACCATCCCACTTATTCTCTGTAGTTACCTCCTGCTACTTTTCCCATCATTTACTCTACTCCAGGTGCATGGGCATTATGGGCATTCTTGCAGTTCCTCTTGCTTACCCAGAACGCTCTTCCTCTCTAAAGTCTTTGCTCATGTGGTTCTTTCTGCCTGATTCATATTTATTAAAGAACTACATAACACCCTTTAATGCTTTTCTCTCTAACTATATGTGACCCAGTTAGTGATTCCTTCCCTGAGCAACCTATGTAAAACGTAATTCTCTTCTCGCTATCCCTCTTACTCTCTGTATTTTCCTTCATAGCACTCATGACTTATACTGTGACTTTAATTAATTAATTAATTAATTTCTCTCTATCATCCTTAACTAGTAGATAAGCTCCAACGAAGGCCAGATTCAGTAGGTTTTGATTACTGGTTAATCCCCAATGCTCATATCAGTGCCTTACACATGGTAAATGCTCAGTAAATATTTGTGGCATGAATAAATGAGAGAATGAATAATGAAAAAATTTCAGTCTGGGAGTTTATGATTTGCCAGTCCATCAAGGACTAGTATTTGAGCTAGGTCTGGAGTGTTCAGGACACCTCTTTTTCTCTGTACCAATGTCACTGGTTGCTGAGAGAAGAGTCAGTATGAGGAGCAGTAAAGGGATTTGAAAGTTCGAGTAGAGCTTTAGATTTTTCAATATTTTAGTAATGGTTGTGAAGCTGTGTACTAGTTAATTTAACTCATAATAGAATACACAAGAGAGTCATGGGGGAAAAATGTGGAAGCATGCAAAACTACAAGTAATAGGAGATGTAATTTTCAGACCACGCACCACAAAGGTGCATGCTGTGTGGTGCTAGACTTTCAAGGTAGAATATTATCTTGGTTATCACAAAGTATTTCCCTAAAGCAATAAACATAGTAATTCAATTATCTGTTCTGTTTAATTACTGGGTAATATGCTTAATTGATATACTATAATTCCAGTCCTGTTAATGTAACAAATCTCTGGTGTAAAATAATTTTAACAATCAACATAAAAATAGTGAGCACATTAGTGTAATTTTATATTCTGCATAAACCTTTCAGTTTAGCTAAACCTATAATTAAAGCTTATATTACAAATATGAATGGTTTGTATACATAAGTGGTTTGCATTAAAACAGCTACACTTACAAATACATTGTAAAGATATATTTATCCGGTAAATGAACTTGACTTCAACTTTCTCTGGAGAACACAATTCAAATAAAAATGTTTGAGCCAGTGTGTTTTATCTGTTTATGGATTTTTTTTAACATTGCTACTGTACATGTAACGTATTTGCCAATGCTAGTTAACCCTTGTTAGTTTCTAGCATCTCTCCTAACTCTTTTCCATAACCCTTTGTTAAAAGCATTGGCCTTAGTCAAATGCTTTGCCATTCTCTATATGACAAAGTAATATATCAACTCTTATAAAACTGTGTAAATTTGGATTTCTTGTTTTGACTCATTACCAAATTTTGTTTCAATTAGACATATAAAAATTTTATATACATAAAGACAATTGACATGGCCAAATAAATACATAATCAGCTATTCCTGAGTATATCTAAGCCAAGCATACTTGAAACGCAATGCAGTGGTGTAGATAAAAAAAGTAGAACTATGTTGGGCCTTACTTTGTGAACTAAATTTAAAATCATTTTTGTATTAAGTAAGTCAAGCACATTAATATTTATTTATTTATTTATTTATTTATTTTTGAGACAGAGTCTCACTCTGTTGTCCAGGCTGGAGTACAGTGGCGCGATCTCTGCTCACTGCAAGCTCTGCCTCCCGGGTTCACACCATTCTCCCGCCTCAGCCTCCCGAGTAGCTGGGACTACAGGCTGCCGCCACCGCCCCTGGCTAAATTTTTTGTATTTTTAGTAGAGATGGAGTTTCACCATGTTATCCAGGATGGTCTCGATCTCCTGACCTCATGATCCACCCACCTCGGCCTCCCAAATTGCTGGGATTACGAGCGTGAGCCACCGCACCCGGCCACATTAATATGTATTAATATGAGTTATATGCTTGGTCTCAATTCTGTCATATTTTAAAATCAGCATTATTATATTTAAAAAAAGAAAAGAAAGAGGAGGAAGAAGAGGAGGACATTGAAAATGTGGATTCCCATTATACATTAGCGCAAAGGTGAGAAAGTGATAAATTATAATACAATATCCAGTGCAAAGAGACACAGATACATACATATATTGATAAAGGGGCAGAAATGAGTCAGTTGCAAGACACGGAAACTAAAAAACCTGTTTTAAGCAACTTTAATTTTTCTAAGCCTCAGTCTATTCATCTGTAAAATGGTATTAACAGTATTTGTGCTACATGCATTACTAGGCTATTTTCAGAGTTCAGTAGGAATTGAATAATGAAAGGCTTTATGGCTATAAATCATGACAAGGCTACTGAATTAGCTGTTTGATATTCTCTCCCTTGGAATTCATCTCAACTTAACCAGTCCTTCAATAGGCACAGGGAATCAAATTTTACAAAAGATGGACTGTGTCATGGCAATGTATATGGCTTGAATCATGATCTTGTCTTCCCTCAAGATGCATGACTGTTCCCTGCATTCACATGTCAAACTGCAGCCCGTTTCAAGCCTTCTATGACTCTACAGTATACATCAGATATTTTTCTTCAAATCATTTTCTAAGCCTATTTTCAGAGTTTTCAAGAAGATACCTAATGCCCTATAAATTGCATGCATTAGTTTATTTTAAGTTAATACAGCTTATTTTTGAGAAAAGTTGTAGGTCTACAGAAAAATGGAGCAGAAAGCACAAAGTTTTTATAACCTCCCACCCCACAACACACACAATTTCCCCTATTATTAATATATTGCATTAGTGTGGTGCATTTGTTATAAGTGATTAAGCAATATTGATACATTTCATTAAATAAGTTCTATAGTGTGCATTAGAAGTCACTAGTGATGTACATTCTATGGGTTTTGACAAATGTATAATGACATGTATCCACCCTTTATAATACCACAGAGAATAATTTCACTATCCTCCTAATCTTCTGTGTTCCACTTATTTATTTCTGCCTTCCTCTCTCCCCGTACCCCCACACACTTGGCAATCACTTATTTTATTTTTTTACTGTCTCTATACAGTTTTCTCTTTCCCAGAATATCACATAGCTACAATCATATAGTATGTAGAGCTTTCACTTTACCTTCTTTCACTTAGTAATAGACACTTAGGTTTTCTCTATGTCCTTTTATGGCTTGATAACTCCTTTCTCTTTAATGCTAAATAATAGTCCATTGCCTGCATACATAACAGGTTATTTATTCATTCACTTATTGAAAGACATCTTGGTTTCTTCCTTTTTTTGGCAATTATAAATACAGCTGCTATAAATGTTCATATGCAGGTCATTGTGTGGGCATAAATTTTAAGTCATTTGGGTAAATATTACAGAGTGAATTGCTGGATTATGTGGTAAAAATCTGTTTAGCTTTGTAAGAAACTTCCAAACTGTTTTCCAAAGCAGCTGTACTATTCTGCAATCACCAGCAACGAGTGGAAGTTCTTTTCGCTCTATATTCTTGTCAGCATTTGGTGTTGTCTGTGTTCTGAATTTAAGTCATTATAATAGGTGTGTAGAGTTGTCTCATTTTTTGAATTTTCAGTTTCCTAATGGAATATAATGTGGAACATCTGTTTATCCTTGTTTTGCTTGCCGTCTGCTTATCTTCTTTGATGAGATGTCTCTTCAGATCTTTTGCCTATTTATTTATTGGGTTGTTTGTTTACTATTGTTGAATTTTAAGAGTTCTTTGTACATTTTGAATAACAGTCCTTTTTTAGGTATGTGTTTTGCAAATATTTTATCTCATTCTGTGCCTTCTTTTTTTTTAGCTCTTAATTCATTGACTTTTTACTCAGAAAAAGCACTAGCCTTTAAATGAAACATCAAAAGTGAAAAATATATTGACTGTGTCAGGCATTGTGCAAAAAACATAATGCTGAATAAGACAATCCTTTTATTCAAGAAGCTCAGTAAACAAAGAAAGAGATAGAAAAAAAATCCCAAAATATGATTACTCCATAATGTGTGTTACAACAAGGATGATAAAGAGGGTATATTCAAGGTGAACATAACAGCCCATGGAGAATCAGGCAAGGATTCCTGGAGGAGGTGCCTTCAGATCTGAAATTTGAAATATGTTTAATAATGGGTAAGGCGTAGACTTTGCAGAAAATGCATGTGTTATGAGGCAAAACATTAAAAAGAGAAACAACATGGGTTGGAAAGGGTGCCACTTGCCTTTTGGTATTTGAGTCAGGGAATGGTGAGCAATGAGATTGGAGGGCTGAGATGGAAAGAGATTGTGGTGAACCTCATATTCCCAACTAGAGAGATTGAACTTTATCCAAGAGGTGTCTGGGAGTATTTAGAGAAAATGAAACCCTAAGTAAAATTGGGAGTTCTCCTATCAAGAAAGAAAGGCAGAGAGAATAAAGCATAGATGATCCTTTCCTCTGTTTATGTTGCTATACAAGAAAGCCTAAATCTGGGTAATTTATAAAGAAAAGAGGTTTATTTGGCTCATGATTCTGCTGACTACACAGGAACCACGGCACCAGCACCTGCTTCTGATGAGGGTCTTGGACTGCTTCCGTTCATGGCACAAGGTGAATGACAGCCAGTGTGTAAAGATCACATGGCAAGAGAGAGGAAATGTGGGAATCCACCTCCATGACCCAAACACCTTTCACCAGGACCCACCTCCAACTTTGGGGAACAAATTTTATGTGAGATGTGGTGGAAACAAATGTCCAAACCATACCAGATAACTCGTAACATCTGCCACTATGCTTCTGTTAAGGAAACAGGCAAGATAAAAAATAATAGTTTGTGTCTTAAGGAATATGAGTAAGTTCACCAGCAAAGCATGGATGCTTAATCTGGTAAACAATAATAAAAGGAAAGGAAAAGTAAGCATTCATATGCAACTGAAAATTGTGGAAAAGGCAACAAGTTTAGTTCAGTAAAAGGATGGCTTTTCCTCTCTAGCTTTCTGAAAAAAGCCTACTGGCTAATTAGCACAAACATGCATTGATTTTAATATCCAGCTCTGTCCATGATTTGACTATATAATGATCATAGTAGCAATTCTTCTTCCTTATCATTTTATATTATTTTACAAAGCTCAACGTTAATGCCAGAAGATATTTCTTCAGGACTCCACAGTGGTTAAAATGGAAGAGAGAAATTTGCATTCAAAAATTTCAAGACCCTTCTGCCGAAGCTCACCTTCACTGAGTAGCTCATTTACCTCAAGATTGTTTATTTAAAGAAAATTGTGCTTCAGAGCATCAGAATTGTAATGTGGTCTCATTAAAAACCTCAGCATAGCTAAACTCCCACTGAGGATAGAGGAAACTGGAAGAGGCAATGCTTTTATTCTAACCACAAGAAAACAACAAAATCACAAGTTTTCTTGAACCCATCAGAAAATTGGTGTTACATGGCAATCAAACAGACTAAAAACTGATGAAAGATAGGAGTTCCCTGGACGAGACAGGACATGAGCCCAGGATTACTTGAGAGAACACTAGAGGAAGACATGCCAATTGGGCGACAAACCAGTAAGGATTCAGCTCCATGTTCCCCAGATTTCTAAAGGGCAAGAAGAGGCTCATTAAGAGCATGATGCCACATCATCATGTGGCTCTCTGGGAGTCACAGACACAGGGGAACTTTACTCACATTCACAAGCTCTTCTTCATGAACCTCCACTGGGTGCTTGCCAAAATGACTGGGACCAGGCGAAGAGGCTCTGGTGGTACATGCCCAGCAAGACAGTTTCTTATAAAGTTAAACATATACCTGAACTACAATTGAGCAATCCAACTTCTCTAAGTATTTACCCAAGAGAGAGAAATACTTTTATTTATACACGGTATTATATGTGAATCTTTATAGTGGTGTTAGTCATAACTACCCAAAACCAGAAACACTCTAAATATGCTAAATAGTAAATGGACAAACAAACCGATGCATCCGTACAATGGGATGCTAGTCAGCAACAAAAAGAACTAAACTTCTTTTGTACTCTGCAGCATGGATGAATCTCACATTCATTATACTAAGGACAAGAAGGCAGAATGGAAAGGTTACATACTAAAATAATTTCATCTATATTACATACTGGAAAGACAAAAGTATAGGAATGAAAAAATAAATCAGTGCCTTCCACATACTGGGGTGGGGTTATGATTTGGTTGCAAGGGAGCATGAATGAATTTTTGGGGTGATGAAATTAAACCATTCTATATTTTGGTTGTGTTGGTGGCTACACAAATGCACGCTTTTGCCAAAATCAAGAACTGTGCCCCCAGATGAGTGAATTTTACTGAATGTAAGTTATGCAAAAATAGAAATAAAATAATATAATATAATAAAGACTCATCTTCTTTGAAAACAAATTGCAACTGTACCTAGTTTTATGAGTGAAAAGAGAAGTATGCAAAGTAATTTTAGTTTTAGAGGTCAACCAAGCTCCAAATTTACAGTTCTAATCATCATTCTTCTCTTTTCTTAAAACTGAGCCATAAGTGGCTAAGCAGTCTATTTGGAAAGCCCAATTCAAAATAGCGAGTTGAATTGGTTGGGAGTGTAATTTGGGCCTATATGTTTAAATTTGCAGCAATACTCTAGAAATACTATGAAAAAATACAAAATACTGTGAACAAAATATTACATATTACTTTTAGTAAAAGGAATCAGAAATCTGTATTGTTTTTAATTAGCCTTTTATTTTCAGGACAAATAAAGACCTGCAATAAATGCTGCTCCCATGTAACTAAAAAAATGTTGTTGTTGTAAGATCACGTACGATTCAAGCCAGATAGGTTTTATTTGTGTGTGTGCATGTGTGTGTTTGTGATTAGTTTACATTTTCATGAACTGTTAACTGTGACAATACCTCTACTACAGGTTAAATTTGCCAGCAAATGCAAAACTAGGCAGTGCTCTTAGTCACCTCAAAAATAGACACATATGCCATCTACAATTTTCTCTTCACTATTATTTGCATGAAGGCAATGCAACTGGGCCTGTTGTTTTGAGTGACAAAAAAATAAAGATTTAAATGATGTGGTTTTTGTTCAAACACTGCAGAAAATAATAAATATCTTTGTTCCTAGTCTGGCACAAGGAAACACTATTGACCACCTGAAATCACAGATGTCATACGGGGCCCAATTGCTTTCTCCACAGTGCATGGACTACTTGGCAGACTGTTTCAGGAGCAGCTGGTGAAACTAGTAGCTCTTGAACTGCCTTGAGGGCCGTCATATGCCTTGGTGGTTGTTGAATTAATGATCCTCTCAGCTCTCCTGACCCCAAATTCTTTCCTGAGTTTATCAAGCTAAATAAATAAATGAATTAACATAAAATAAATGTGAAATCATTTTACAATTTCAGTGGTCTCATGAACTTAAATGGCAATCATTTCCAGAGTCAATAGTTCATTATTGAATAAAATAAAGCCAAGTAACTGAAAGTGAACAGTTAACTTGCTATTTAATTTAATCTGGAAAATTTCTTGGTTGCTCATTTATGGAGCATGCATTATATGCCAGATATTTTAGTGGGCACTGAGTATACATCAATGAACAAGGTACAGATCTTGCACTCAAGAACTCAAAGTCTGATATGCAAGACAGACGTGTATCAAGATTGGCATATTGTCATCCAGTGGTTTTAGAGGTACATGAACAAGAAATTATGAAATACAAGAAAGAAGCAATTTAGTCTGCTTCAAGGCATTGACTAAAGTTTAAAGTTTCACAGAGGTTGAATACCATTGATCTAAGTTTTAAAGAATACGTATAAATTTGCTACATGGAGAAAAATATAAAAGACATTTCAAGACAAAGAAATACTGTAGCATGTATGAAAATAAGCATAAGGGAAAGGACATTGTGTTCAAGGAAAATGGTGTGATATTAGGAATGGCAAAGAAGAATGAATTGTAGAAGGTCACAGGATATAAGAACAAGAGTTAGACATGGATTAAACTGAGACACGTTGTATATGCTTATTCTAAACATTACTTTTCTTTTTTTCTGCAAGACATAGAGAATCCTAAATGGAGAAACTGAAGTAAAGATAAATTTCTTAAGACAGAAGGATAAAAGACAGTAGAGCTAGACCTCACATGTACTGAAAATCCCACAGGAATCTGGATGTTCTATTCCTTTCTCAGTGACCACAGTTTCTCATCTCTGTTTCTCTCTGGGATTATTCCACTATTCTCTTCTAATAGACCCACTTCCTTTGCATCCTCATTATTTCTTGACATGATCTTAAAATAAGCAACTCAGTTCTGAAATCTAAATGAACCTTTATCTCCAGTCTAGCCAGCTGGGTGATTTTTCTTTTCACTCCACTATTTGTTCCTATAGGATGCAATATATACAGTTTATTTGTCATTTCCCATTGATTTGAAATCCTTGAGGTAGTCTTCAGCTCAGATTTCTTTTTCTTTTCTTTGGCTGTTTCTGTCTCCATTCTCTCTCCTGAACACCCATTAGACACTGCTAGAAACGCTGAATCAATTATCTGTACATATTAGCTCTTTTTTTTTTTTTACATCATATATCTTTGTCATTTGAATTTTATTTTGAGGTAATCGCTTAAGTCAGTTTCCTATTGCCTCATTTTATATTTTTGCTGTGACCATCCTGTTAAACATATCTATTGAGGTGAGACATGTCTCCTTTTTAAAAAAATGAACAGTAGTCAGGTTAGATTATGTTATTCTGTAGTAATAAATTAACCCTAGAATGCATAATTTATTGTTGACTCAATAATTTGATACCAATCAGGAAAACTTCCTCTACTTTTTGGGCTATGAAATGAAAAGCTGTAGACTTCAAGGTCAAAATGGAGCAGAGAAGAGGCTGAATGAAAGCATCAGCTATTATTAAAGGCCAGGTGTACATCACTTTCACTCACATCCCATTGTCTATAACTCACACACTCAACCTAACTGCCAGGAAATTTAGAGAATGAATTCAGAAAAAGGAAAAAGAAAAAAAATATTTGATTTTTAAAAAAACACATAGTTTTGTCTCTGTCAAAATTTTAATCTCCAAGATGTCTATATGTGATGTCATTGGGAATATTGCTTAGATATTACTTACATTTATCTAACATTCTGTTTTCTTGTATTGAATATTATAGTATCTGCTATAGCAATTGGTCCCAAGACCATAATTGATATTCACAGTCTCCCTTTTCTAGTGCCTATTCTAGATTACCCTTATCCTCAGCCAACAATTCTGCCAATCTAAGGGCCGGATTTTCACCTTTGGTGGGATAACTCAGGTCCTCATCCTGCTCATCATGATCTTTCCAATCATGCTTGCCACAATTGTTTATCTATATTTATCATGATGCATGAGAGAATGAAGAGGAATCTCAGTAAATCCCTGAGTTTCAGACACATTCCTACCTAACCCAATAATATAGGAGCAATCCTATGGTCTCCATATAATGAGTCAATTACTTCTGCTAGAATAAAAATGTTTCTCTTTGTCTGCATAAGAGTAGCATAAGAGTGCACAAAATGGCCTATGGTAAATAGATCTGTAGGCTTAATGGAGCCATTTTCTGTCCGCTGGTAGAGTCACCCTTTCCCCAAAACTAGGAGTCTATTCATGCAGAGCCAGATCTTCAGAAGAAAGAAACTAAATATTACCCAAGTGAGTCAATGGCCATGAGACTGTTCTACTCCTACCTTCTTCTCTGAGAAACATCTATTCTACCCATTGAGGATTCAGCACCATCTAATAGCTTTTGGCCTAAAATATATGCTGTATCTTATAGAAAATTACTCTAGTTCTACAAGGATTCGTCCCCCAAAGCTTAATTCAGATGTATCTTTTTTTTTTTTTTAATAATTCTTGCTCTGTTGCCCGGCTGGAGTGCAGTAGTGAGATCTTGGATCACTGCTACCTCCGCCTCCCAGGTTCAAGCAATTCTTCTGCTTCAGCCTCCCGAGTAGCTGGAATTACAGGTGCATGCCACCATGTCCGGCTAATTTTTGTATTTTTTTTTTTTTTTAGTAGAGACAGGGTTTCACCATGTTAGCTAGGCTGGTCTCGAACTCCTAATCTTGTGATCCACCCGTCTCAGCCTCTCAAAGTGCTGGGATTATAGGTGTGAGCCACCGTGCCCAGCCAATTCAGATGTATCTTTTGTAAGATTGTTCTAATGTACTAACAGAAAACAGTTTCTAGACAATACAGTATAACATAGAATCAGTGGTCTCATGGCCCTATATTATTATACTTTCCTCAAATAGGCCCATTAGCCCAAGGGCATATTATAAAAATCCCATCATCAGTGTGTGAACCTGGGATACTGAAGCTGGCTAATACAGAGAAGACAAATGCATACCAATAAGGCACACTAATCTCAGTAAAGACAAAGCACTTCCTACTTTTAAGTGAAGACATCTGATATCATCAACTTGCCACTAAGAGCTGGTTGCTGTCTTCAAGGAACTATGCCATATTGGGGGCCCCGTGTCGGTCTCCAATGCTGACAGGACATGTATTCATCATTAATAACAGCTATCTCAATCTTGGTAAGAGGAAGCCCATGATGTTGTGCCAATGCTCAGTCTTGATCCCTGCCACCATAACTAGCTCATTCATTGAACTATTTTGGAGGTGGTGAAGTAGTCAAGGAGAAATGCTGCCTCACTCTCACTGGAAAATTCATTATATCCATTTGGTTCTTTGATGCTTCCTCTACAGTATTTGCTTTCTTTCAAGTGTTACATTTGCTATCTTGTGTTGTATAACAGATTATTGTCAAAACTTAGCTGCTTAAAACACCATTTGTTGTTTTAAAGTTTATGTGGGGCAAGTAAGCTGCCATGTTGAGAGTTTTCCTACTGAGAGGCCCATGTGGCAAGGAACTGATGTCCCCGGCCAACAGCCAGCAAGCATCTGAGGCCTGCCAGCAGCCACATGGCCACTCCTTCCTGCAGACCTAGACATTTTAGTGGGATGTGGATGTCCAAGGTTTTAAAGAATATCTTATGTTCCTATCTCATATTTAATAATATAAGAATATTAAGAACATAAGAATACCACTCTTATGTTCCTATCTCATATTTTAGTGTCTCACTCTTTATGACATCTTTACATTTAATATAAGGCTTTTTGGGGCTATGAATTCAACTCTATGTCTATCATATCAGATTCCAGTCTCATTTTTAGCTCAATCTCCTAGCTACCTGCAGGAGACAATTATTCTGCTGTAGTTTTTTTTAATTCCATAGATACCTGTTGTTTCCACATCTTACACTAAGTTGCTCATTATCTGACCCAAGCCTATCCTTTTTCCTATTAATGCTTTATTGCCAGTTAATCCACAAACCACACAGGCTTTAAGTACCATGGTCCTCATCTCTCTTAAATGCTTGATAGTTTTTATAAGCCAATTGGAGTGGGCAGAATAATATTCCTCCAAAGATGTCCACATATTAACCCCTAGAACCTATGAATTTGTTAGTTCACATGGCAAAAGGGAATGTGTGTGTGCGTGTGTGTGTGTGTGTAAGTGGTAAGGTTATTTTGGATTATTGGGTTGAACCCAATCTAATCACATAGGTCCTTAAAAGCAGATTGCCCTTCCCAGTTCTGATTAGACAGAAATGTGACTATGGGAGAATGGTCTGAGACAGACAACATTATTTGTTTTGAAGATAGAAGAAAGCCACAAGCCAAGAAATACAAGTGGCCTTTAAAAGATGGAAATGCCAAGAAAATAAATGATCTCCAAGAGCTTTTAGAGGGAACACAGACTTCTCAACACCTGATATGAGTCTAATGAGACCCTGTGCTGAATTTCTAACCTATTGAATGCTAAGACAATAAATTTGTGTTGTTTCAAGCCACTATATTTGTGGTAATGTAAGGCAGAAAGAGAAAATCAATAACTCTGCTGCCACTTCACACTGATTTTGCCCCCGTTTTCCTCAGGTGAGAGCATTAGTAATTCTCTAACCACTTCAGTAGAATCAGTGGTGATACATGCTTAGAAACTGGTTCATTGTTAGTATCTCACCCTGAGGATCTATCTGACTACTTCTAGTGTATAACTATCAATATTTCTGGTTTCCTAGAGGCAGATCTTTAGGAAAATAATTAGAGTGCAAAAATATACTTGGGAAGTGATTCCAGGAAACATAATTGGAGAGAAGATAAGTAATATAATGAATG
Organism: Rhinopithecus bieti; assembly: GCF_001698545.2. Classification (NCBI taxonomy): domain Eukaryota; kingdom Metazoa; phylum Chordata; class Mammalia; order Primates; family Cercopithecidae; genus Rhinopithecus; species Rhinopithecus bieti. The sequence continues at coordinate 146,669 of NW_016807111.1, forward strand.
GAAGAAAGCCAATAAAAAGTGTCTACAGCTGTGGGCACCTGAAGCTTAACCCAATGGAAGAATTCAGGAAAGCAGGTGAATTCTACATACTTGAGAATTATCCCATCCAGGGGACAAGGAAAATGGAGCAAGGATCCAGATATTCTCATTATCTATTGTTTGAGAGATGGACGATCCCAAGGGCCATTCCTTCACCAGTGCTTCTGGCCTATCCCCTGAGAAGGCATAGCAGACTCTGGTGGTCACAGAGTACCCTGTGACAAAGAATCAGAGGTGCTGGCAGTTGGAAATTGGGCCAGAGTGTAGGGAAATGGTAAGTGCTGAGGAGAGATGGATGGATCACTTAGAGTATCTGTTGTGATCATCAATTCATATTTGTTCTACTACAAGATATCTATCACATCTGTTATGTAATACCCATGCCCTTTGCTACTGTCCTATTTAGTATGCTTGTCACATCTCATCTGGGCTCCTCTAATGAGTTAGTAATTCTTTACCCTGATTCTACTGTCTTTCTTTTCCCCTACTTCACTGCAGTTTTCATAACACAAATCTAATTATGCTGTTTTTATTCTCACAATTTTTAAATTTACCCTCAATTTGTATTATTCCATCCAAGGATTTTTAATCTGGCTTGAAAACTCTCAAGATCTTACACCACTTTTTTTCTCTATTTCTTTAGTATCAGGTACATCTATATATTTATACATTATGTCAAACATTAGATGTACATTATGACATCAAACTTATTTTTCTGGTCCTACATTCTATCCCTAAGTGATTTTCCTTTTCCCCAATGTACAACAGGCTTTCCACTCTCCCATCTCTTTGCTCCTACTGTTTTTTTAAGACCCAATTTATCTTATACTTCAAGGCCCAGCTCACCTGTCATCTCCTTTGTAATAATTTTCTAATTTCCAAGATAGAATGAATTATTCCTATGCCAGTCCTTCCATAGTATTGCTTATTCTTCTATGTGTCTGACTTATATTAAGCTCTTGTCTCTCATCTCTCCCAATAAATTTTGGGCTTTTTTTGGTCATGCTTCCAACTAAATGCTTTATACATAGTAGACATCTAGCAAACAGGTCTTTGATAGCAATCAGTGAGAATCAAATTAACTGGTGTACAGAAAGGGGTGAGATGTGGTGTTAGGGTTTATGATTGTCGTTTCATAAGAATAATATCCAATCAACCACTCTCAGGATTAAATATATTTATCTTTAGTAATTTTTTGAAACATACTACCAAATACAATAAATTAAAATAAATAAATATTAGGATGATAAATTTTCTCATAACCCAATTCTTATTTTCTTCCTTCATTTTATTTCAGGCACTGCATAGGGGTTTGATTTACCTCATTCTTAAAGTCCTACAAGAAAGAGAATTTTTTGAGTGTGATACAAATGGAAGCCAATTATCCTATTGCAAAAAAAAAAAAAAAAAATGTTACTGAATTGCTCCTAAAGTGTTGGCTGGCATCCAACCTCTGTGAATGGCTTGGCTCAAATATTGCATAGTCCATAATCTGCCTTACATTTTGAAATAGCATTAGAAAACAAGACAGAACAAAAACCTAAAAGGGGACAGCAACAAGCAACAAAAATAATTTAATGGATAGAATTAAGCCCATGTGAGAAAAGGTTAATGGAGCAAGAGTTGTTTATTAAAAGAAAAAAAATAAGGGAAGGTCTACAGTGACTAATTAACTATCTACAATATATTAAAGCATATCCGTTAAGTGAGAATGCTGACCGGTTGAGCTCCATCTGAATAACACAAAATGAGAAGTAAATTTCTCTGATAATGTTTTTAGTTATAAGTTGAATATGATTGATTGCTAGAATGATTGATTTTTCAGATAAACTAGAAATGCACATTTAGGCATGTGATGCCTAGAGAACTTTCAGTATTGCTTTTCAATGAATAGATTAGACATTTACCTGCCTAGAGATATGAGAATGGACCCAATGTCCTTCAAATTTTAATTTTATTTTTATAAAAGGTAATTTGGATCTGGTATCAGATCTCCAAGGTCATAGTGGGATGAAGCATTGAGCCACTAATAATTTCATAAATGATTCGGTATGAACAATGATAGTAAAAACATCAGGACACACTGGCCAACACTTGAATTTTAGATCGCCTCTTCATGGAACTTCTAAGCAGAGTTTAGGGTATTTTGAGGCTGTTTACATTAGAACATCATAAATGCAAACAGTTGGTTTATTTTATTAGTAATCTGTAAATTTTATGTGCATAGTTATTAAGTAGTTCAGATGTAACTGTGAAGATAATACCCTGCTGAAAGATAAGAAGTAGCTACGGCAGGATGCCTGCTGGATGGTAAGTATGTGGGAAACTGCCAAGAAGAGTAAATCATCTCCAATTTATTTTGAACTGTGATTATTTCGAGAATAGAGGAAGGCAGGAAATAAAATACCTCACAGTAAGAAGCAAGCTATGAGAATACTAGCAGAGTGATTACATCAGCAAAATTTGGCAAACAATCTTTTAAAAAATAGTTTATTTGAAAAAAATCTTCAAGCAACAGGGACAATGAGTATCATGGGGGCATTAGAAACTGCAGAGTAACTGTAGGATAATGTGATATTGTAGGTTATTGTAATTTGCATATTGCATAACAATGTGTATATGAGTGGGTGTGCATTTATTTTTATGTGACAAAAGGAAAGGGAGATTTATATCTACCCTATGTTTATTATACAAACTACTTTCTATTTTACACGTTGAATGAATCTTTTACCCATGCTGATTTTGTAATAGCATGCGTAAGTCATTTGGAAATTTTGGTAACTGAATTAAGATCTTACTAAAGCTTGATATATTCTTTTATATAACACACAAAAAAACCACATTTCTTAATACTACTACAAATACCAACAGAAACATCAAGTCCTGGGAAGCTCTCAAATTCATGGTGGCAATAAAATTTTTCCAAAATTTTACTTTTGTTTGAAAGCTTAAATTGTATTCCATTATTATACTATCAGTTTTCTGAAGTGACAGATTTGGTTTATATTTTCTTACAGAAAATATTGGCAAAACATCCAAGCTTCAATATCCATAGTTTGTGAGTCTGTTGAAACTTTAAGTGAAATAGAATAAAAGGACTAGTTCAGGTAGCAACTGAAACATTCACACAATGGCTTTATGTAGAGACAAATACACTTTGGCGTGCAGCAGAAGCGCTTTCTGAAAATTTCCCATTTTGTTACAGAATATTAAAATGGCATGTACTCAAGGGTCAAGATTTAATATTAATCAATTTTATTGCTTTATCAAGGACATTCATAAGTAAAAAATGCATTTGTGTGTGTGTGTGTGTGTGTGTGTTACATGACAGTGAAGAATGCAGTGACCACAAATACAATTTGTTGCCACTATCTTGATTTGTGGTAAGTCCCCAGCAGTTTTACTCGCTGTAGTTTTTGCACTGTCAATGAACGTGACAGCACAGTAAAAAAAAAAAGAGACGATGTCTCAATGATATTATGACTGTGACCTTGTGGAGTCCCTGAATGACTGCCAAATTCTAGGGCACCTCTGCAGTAAAGGAAGATGGCATCTTCAGTTTTGACCCGTTAGGAAGTGTTGCTGGTTCAACATGTTTGTCCATGTGTTAAAAGCCACCTGGAGAAGCAGTCAGCACTAACATAAAGACTAAACAATATCACACTGAGATGTATCTTACTCTATTCTTTCAGTGTCTTTGGTTAGTAAAACGTACTCTTTCTCTGTTTATACTTAGCCTCTCTAGATTGAATACCTAATCTGTTCATTCTGCACCTCAGATCTCAGCTCTTTTTCTTGGTTACCCTTCTTAACTTTCTCGTTTTGCCTGGCAGTCACATGAACAATCTTTTAGGTAAATTTCCAGTTCGTCCTTAAACTGAGATTTCTCTCAGCAGTGAATATTCCTCACGAGCTATCCCCTACTGAAGAATGACCTAGATTTGTGAACAGAAGACAAAATTAAATGTCCACAGTTTACTAGTAGTAATTTTCCTTCAGGAGAAAACTTAACATTATCCAGTACTTTAAGATACATAGTTTTTGTCAATTATTAGTTCACCTAACAAATATTTTCAGAGATTAATGTCTTGTTGAAATTCAAATATATTACCTAGGTAGCATTTCTCAATCCCTGAGTACAAGAATCATATCAATAATTTAAAAAACAAACATATATATAACCTATGATACGTGTTCATCATCACTGATTCTCTCTCTTTTTTTTTTTTTTTTTTGCTCTGTCGCCCAGGCTGGAGCACAGTGGCAAGATCTCAGCTCACTGCAAGCTCCGCCTCCCGGGTTCACATCATTCTCCTGCCTCAGCCTCCCGAGTAGCTGGGACTGCAGGCGCCCGCTACTACACCTGGCTAATTTTTTGTATTTTTAGTAGAGACGGGGTTTCACTGTGTTAGCCAGGATGGTCTCGATCTCCTGATCTCGTGATCCGCCTGACTTGGTCTCCCAAAGTGCTGAGATTACAGGCGTGAGCCACCATGCCTGGCCCACATTGATTCTCTTTCTAAGGAAGAAGACCACTGTTTTTCAAGGCCCATTTTCTCTCATGTACATAATAACTTTATTTTACTCTTTTAAAAGCCAGGAAAACAGTTTCTTAGTTCTAAAATTCTAGTATTTTTCTTATATTCTATAATTTTGAAACATTAATTCACTGAGGTTATCTCTGAATTTTCTCCATATGATACAAATTTATTCTTTGGCCTAGGATATTGGATTTATGTTATCCATCCATGATTTTTCCTATAATAAAATCCTATTTCTGTTTAACTATTTCTTGTTATTTTATCATTATTTGTGGTGTAAAAGCCTACGCAAAGAATGCCACTCTGTTAGTCTCATCATTTTAAACTGGGGACAACATAAAGAAGATTTTAAATAAATATTAGAATTTGTTCAGACTCTTTGACTAGTCTCCAACACTAAGAATTATGTTTGATGATCTTTGTATCTTTGGCAATGCGAACAGTGCTAGACAAGTAACTATTAATTTTTAAAAAAAATGTTGTTAGCCTGAACTATAACTTTAGGTAAAATAGAAGCAGTATTTTATTTCTCATCATCATGTGTGCACATTGGTCATCTGCCTCAAATATCGGGGTCATGCCTTCACCAAAACTCACTTTGCACATAATACATTTTATAAATGCCTTTTTGAAATTTTTGTATTTTGTCAAGGCTTACCTCACTCTCAGTGTTAGAATTCCTAACATATTTTATAAATATTAGCCAGTATCTGGTATTTAACTGTGTTTCTTTCTCCTTTGTCTTTGTTTTGTTTTTTGTTTTTTGTTTTCTGAGACAGAGTTTTGCTCTGTCACCGAGGCTGCAGTGCAGTGGCGTGATTTCGGCTCCCTGCAAACTCCACCTCCCGGGTTCAAGCAGTTCTCCTGCCTCAGCCTCCCAAGTAGCTGGGACTACAGGCACCTGCCACCACGCCAAGCTAATTTTTGTATTTTTAGTAGAGACAGAGTTTCACCATGTTAGCCAGGATGGTCTGAATCTCCTGGCCTGGTGATCTGTCCGCCTCGGCCTCCCAAAGTGCTGGGATTACAGGCGTGAGCCACCGCACTGGCCTCTCCCTTGTCATTTGTATGTGCCTCATCAGGGGAAGAAGAATAAAAGAGATAGGGAAGGCAGATCTTGACCTTCCTTCAATGGCTAATGCATTTGATAATTTGATCTTAGCAATTTCATTTATATAAAAGAAAATATGATGGCATCATATATGCTTAACACAGATAATCTCTTTAAATATCTTAGTCAAATATGGAGAAATTATTTAAAAATTATGATCACTCAACTAGTTCTGAACATTGGTTATGGTTTTATTCTAGTCACAGACTTCTCTTACTCTGGATGCTTGTGTGAAAGTAGGGAAATTCTGTGGCTGAATTTTCAACATTATTCCATTGCCTATGGAATTAAGAAAGACTTTCTACCTGATTTATAATCTGTTCTTAAAATACTCATCAAACATTGTGTCCCACCAGAATCACTCTGGGAAAGCTGGTAGAAATCGGGCTCCTACTATGTTCTCATCCTCCAGCATGATTGAGCCTTTCATAGCATTTATTCCACTTGCCCTAAATTGGTAGACTGTGACAAAAGGCTCACGAAATACTGACTCTGATCTGTACACATCCCTAGGGTGTTGAGTCAACTATCAGCTCCAGAAAAGACATAATGAGTAGCCTGCCACTGTTTCCTCCCATAATTTTATAACCTTAAGGTTTAGACTTTAACATTTTTATTTGAATAATGACAGTTTGGATCCTTTTTAAAGAAATTGTTTGCAGGAAACTGAAATGCAGGCTAAAATTTCTCAAACCATGGTCCTTGAATTATCTGCACCAAAATCACATGAAATACTTTTTAAAATACAGATTCCTGAAGCCACTCAACTTCACGAAATCAGTGTCTTTGAGGGTATCTCTGAAGAATGTGAACCTTTCACAAGAAACTGACTGTTACGTTCCAACCTGAGCTGGGGTCGGAGGGAAGCTAGTAGACAGGTGGCAGGTAACTGAAAGAACACTCGAGGGACCATAGGCAGTTGAGACATGGCTCTATTCTCTCCCCACTCTCTCCTACAGAGTCAGCCGCGCAGTTATATTTTTCACAGACAACAGTGGCTCAAAGCCGGATATGAACTCACACAAACAGGTTACATTAACACGGCTACATAAATGTGATTAGTGCACAGATTTGTGAACCTGAGCTCCAAACCCTCTGTCATACTGTTCGAGATGTCTACCTCTGCCTACTCCTGACTGAAGTACAGTCATTTTCCTTACACCCACGTGATTATTTTTCCAACCAAAAGTTTGAAGGCTTCTGCTCTGGCCTGTGTTCCTGAGGCTGAGGATTTTGTGCTTTGTAGGCAAAGGGAAATCAGACTTCCCTTTTACAGGATAAATCAAGAGTAAATCTTTATAGAAAATCTATTAAGGGATGTTTTGTATGTGTTTTGAAAGTAAAAATAGCAATCTTAGGCAATATCCTCCATGTAGATTATCTTGACATATGGAAAAGAGAGAGGAAATGGAATTGATCTACCTTGTTCATTTTAATTGCATTTTGTCACTGAGATTGCTCTTTTTTTGGTTAAGTTAATGTGCACCCCTGAATCCACTCGTCCAGGGAAAGATAGGAAAGAGGAGGAGACTGAGGTGAAGTAAAATAAAAAGCAGAGAGGCTGTATCTGAGAGGTTTGTCCTACTTAAGAGTAAAGTATTGAGTTAACAGGCTCAGAAAAGAGCAGAAATACTCGTTGCTCAAAAGAAATATTAATAATATGATAAATAAAGTCAAATAAAATAAAACACTTTCATATTAACACAAGAGCAATCTTGCCTGATGCCCTTATATTTATCAGAAGTCATAATGCAATTGTGTCAGAAAGGTAATGAATTCTCTCAGTAATGCTAAATGTAGAAAATACAAAGGAAAAGGAAAATTATGTTATAAATTATATAGAACATTCTAATGTGCCAACCAGCAGGCAATTTTAAGCAGATTAATAATTTTGAACTGATATTAAAGTAACAGACAAGAAGGTATGTCTTTACATAAAAAGAATGGGGTAATTTTACAAAAGCAACAGCATTTACTGCAATGTATTTCCCAGAGCTCATTCTATTAAAATGTAGATTCATATTGTTACCAAAATTACTATACACAATAAACATTACAGATTAGCTCACATGATAGATTTGGTTTTCTTTTCTTCTGTTAGCTTCTGAGGCTGGAAAACCATGATTCCCCTCACTCCAAGCTGAACTTCCTGTTTTCACATTTGTACACATTTTCAGTAGTAGCACTAATAGTGAACATATTACTATTTCTTATGCTAAATGCTTGTAATGCTAAGAATCTTTTCCTCCCCAAAAGTTATTATCAGGAAAGTGTATGATACAAGATATTCAGTTTCAGTATGACTTCAGGTCAATATATATTTCTCTAAACTGAAACTACTCATTTTAGAGTTGAACTTACATTATAAATAAGTCTTCAGGTCAGGTGCAGTGTCTCGCACCTGTAATCATAGCACTTTGGGAGGCTGAGGTGGGAGGATTGCTCGAGATTAGGAATTTGAGACCAGCCTCGGCAACACGATTTGATTCTATCTCTACACAAACATTTTTACAATTAGGTAAGTGTGGTGGTGCACAACTGTAGTCCCAGCTACTCCAGAGGCTGAGGTGGGAGGATCACTTGAGCCCGGGAGTTCCAAGTTACAGTAAGCTATGAATGCATCACTGCACTCCAGCCTGGATGACAAAGGGAGATCCTATCTCAACAAAAATAAAATTAAATAAATAAATAAATAAATAAATAAATAAATAAATAAAAGTCTTCATATTCTTCATATGCTGATAACATAATTTCAGAGACTCTGGGACAAATGGATAAAATGCTATAAAATATTAACCAAGGTGAATTTCAAACTTTAAAACTATTAACTTTAGGGATTTGAAAGGATTTCTGCATTGCAACAGGAAATTGTGGACCTTATTTTGCATAAATACTCAAGAGGTTGAGGTGGGAAGATCGCTTGCGTACAGGAGTTCAAGGCTGCTGTGAGTTATGATCATGCCACTGCACTGCAGCCTCAACAACAGAGCCAGACTCTCTCCTTAAAACAAAAACAAAATAAATTAAAACAAATAAGATGAATATTTACAATCTTAAAATGAAAGTTTTGAATGCTTAACTTCTAGTGGAACCAGTTAAATTGAAGAATGAATGAATCTATTCATTCTGCAAATGTTACTATGTTAATGTCTATTATATGACATGTTTTACTCACTATTGTATATTCAGGTAACTGGTGCTGTTTCCAGTACTTAATGGATGTTCAAATATTTGTTAAGTATTGCATAAAAACATGCCTATTTATTATATTTTAGTTTAACATACATTATTCTATTTGTTAGTCAAAAACTTTGTAAGATGCAATGAAGCCCACTGCTTATGATATAATATTGATTTTCAAAAATAGCTATATATTTAACTTTATTGAATGGGAATTTTCTATTGGATTTGGCTTAATTTGAAGAGACCCATTAGTTTAATGAGATTTTAAAAAATTTTTAGTGGCAGTGACTGACAGATTACCTGCTCTAAAGATAAGACCTTGACCTAAATGAAGAAACTGAAGCATGCAGAGGCGAGGTAATTTGTGCTAGGTCATGCAGCAGCTGATGATGGAGTAAGAATTGGATCTAGGTAGTCAGAATTCTATGCCTGCCCAACATTTAGATCCCATGAGAAGAAAACCAAAAGAATACAGCTGCATGCAATTTAGAGAAGAAAGAATTTCCACAAAGGAAAAGAGAATGGGAATTATAGTTTCAACATAGGAGATTCAACAGAGTATCTGAGGACAGTGAGGGCTAAGAAAAGTCTTCATAGATATTGGATATGAACTCACTTTTCAAGAAGTTAAAGTGAGAGTCAAAGGAAAAAGAAGAACATGAGAAGAATTTTTTTTCCCATTCTTTGACAATAAAAGAAAGGAAAGAGAATGGCTACTTAACCAGGTCACAGGTAGACCATTTTAAGAGGAGAAACTCATATGTGCAGGGAAGGTAAAACTTCTAGTAGTGAGGGAGAGATTAACTGACACGAGAGAAAAATAAAGTGATCCAAGAGAAAGGAAAGCATCCATGAAAAGTTCTCAGAGGAAGGAACGAAGGCACAGGTGGAGTAGGTGGTTTTGGAATAGACCATTTGTGTGAATCTGCCATTTAATCATTAGAATATAACTGATCCCTGCAGCCTTTGAAAACCTAGATATTTTAAAATACAACAGTCTGTGTTTATATTTCTTGTTGGTTTCAGAACATCTTGATATAGCTCCTACTTATATTTCCAAGGGTAAGATTCTGTTTTTAAGCATCTCATGTACAACATTTGACAGTACCTATAAACTTTATTTATGTACAGTGGAGTTAGAAAAGAATCATAAATATCAATGTGAATAAAGTATTGATTTGATGGAGTGGTAGAGTCATGAAAAATCAACCTATTTAAATGTAACTCTGAACATTTATCTCAGAGAATAAAAGAGGTACTGAAATATTTTTTAGCTTCATGTCTTTTTGATGGCTTTTATGGGGGTAAGAATACTCAGATTGTTATCAACACAGAAAACTGGATGACTCAGTTTTTCCAAAATGTATTATTAAGATCCACGCAGCACATAGTGAGTGTGTATGTTTAACCTTTTAATACTTCAGTTAAAAATCATTGAAAATGTGCCTTTTCCAAAAAGAAATTGATGCAAGTAATATTGCTGAACTAAAGAGTGACAACATATAGATTTACAACAGAGTGAGTTCTCTGTGTTTTGTACAATTTATTGAATTTGTTAATACATAAGATTAAGAGTAAATACAAGGAAATTAAGTGAACTTAAATTAATATTTGTGTTTGTATCATAAATGCCCTAAGAGATTTAGAAGTATTGGGAAAGAATAACATTATACGATATTTATATGCTGTTATAAATTAGAAGAGAATGTTGTATTTGCTCTGCTTTATGAATAAGTAGTTGTATTTTATAATGGACAGAAATTTTCTAACAAAGAGACTCAAACTAGAAAGGAACTGGATTTTTCAGATTGTGGCTCTGAAATGATATTATAAAGAAGAAAGTGATATAAAAGGCTTTCAGTTGGAAAAGGACATTAGAAACCACCTAGTCTAACTTTCCACTAATACAGAATTTTCTCCACAGTTGTCCATTGCAATGTATATTAAGCATCTACTCTGCAACAGCCACCAGGTTTGTAAAGATAAGCTATGCTTCCTAAATAAGAAAAAAGATATAATATACAAGTAGTAAAAAGCAGATAAATAAATGATTTGTAGGTAATTGATTTAAAAATAAGACTTTTTTTTTAGTAACATAGGAAGAACAACATAGAGAAGAGTGTAAATAATTGATATGTTATTGGGCCAATGAAAGCTTCAAGGGAAAGTAACACTAGGTGAGTATAAAAGCATTTTATGAGTTTACATAGAAGACACAGCAAAAAGCACGGGTCAGCAAATATTGCAGACATGACATAGAATGCTATGTTCTGGAAAGTGCTTTAGAGCTTCTGAATAGTAACACCCTTGTATGTACATACAACAATGGAGACAAGAGGAAAGTTGATGGGAAATTAGACTGGAAAGGTGGAGAAAGGCCAGATCAACTGAATTCTTATTTATTGCATCGAAATATTCCAACCTCAACCTGAAAGCATCGAGAGGGAGAGGAGAGGATTAAGTGGTGCGTGATATGATCAGATTTGTTTTCAGTGAAATAGGTAGAGTGAGGATAGGTTAAGGGCAGGGTGGTTACAGGTGAAGTCATTATAATAGTCCAGAATAGAAGAGAAGAAGGGTAGAGTTAAGAGACATGCACGAGGTAAGATTCCCAAGATGTGGCCTTTGATCAGATATGGGGGTTAAAGGATGAGCTGAAGATAATACTTAGATGGGTGACACAGGATAATTTAATTGATACTAATATTTATGTTATGCTTTACCCCTGGATGGAATAAATGCTTTTAGCCATTGGTGCTTAGGGTTCTGAAAAAGACTGTTAGCTGCCACTAATGAGTATAAACCCTTCTGTGACAGTTTTAAGACACTCAGATGTCACTTACTTTGTGGTGATAATGTCCCAGGTGCCTGTGATTAGTGAGCATTGTCTTCTTCGTAGCCCTTTAGCTGCCACATAAATCAGCAGTGTATGTGCTTCAGTGAGCACTTGTAAATAACTTACAAATTAATTGCTCCTAGTTGTTCAGATAACTCTGCAGAAGGATGAATTAAATTAAAGTTGCTCTGTGCCTTATTTGAAGGAATGGAGGGAAATTGAACTTTCTATTAACTTATGCAAAGCAGGACATGTGTGTAACATTTACAGTTATCATCATCATCATAATTAAGAAAAAATCCCTTTGATGTTTTCGCATACAGCATTTGACAAAGTTAACTCTCCTATATCAAAACTATACCCTTGGATCATTTTATAAATGAAGATATTATATAGAATGAGGGGTACCTTTGTTGATATTCCTTTCATTGAGGGATCAGCACAGTTTAATTTACAGTTAGCCTATCCATGCTTATACCATCCTTAGGAAGAACTTTGAAGAAAATGATTATTTGGTTCTAATGTTAAATTCTTTGTGCAACTGTCCTAGGATCCATTGGTACTCATGGCTTGGGCCAGGAATTTAAGTTCCTAAGAAAAAAAGGAAATGATCCAAGAAGCTTTGAAATTTTATCAGTACATTTTCTGCATTTGAAAGTTCAAACTCAGTTTTATTAATGGAAAATTGTCTCATCTTAATTTCTATTAATGTATTTGCATTTCTGATTTTCTAATGGCCTCTGATGCTTATCTGCATTCTATCCTGAAAAACGTGGAACTCATTCTTCTAATGTATAAGTTGATAAGGTTTGTCATTGACAATCTAATTACTGGAAAATTAAGGATTTTATATAAAAGCAAAAAATCATAAAATAACCTGGATAGTCTGTCAACAGTTTCCCAAATTTAATGAGGTATAATTTACATAAAATCAAACTTTTCCATTTTAAGTACACAGTTGATGAGTTGTGACAATTTTATAATGTTGTATAGGCACTACCATAATTGATATATGGAACATTTATCTCATTATAAAAATGTCCCTCCTGTCCATTTGCCATCACTTCACTAAGCCCTTGGCCTTAGGCAAACACTGATTTGCATTTCGTTATAATAGTTTGACTTTTCCAGATTTTTATACATACAGTATGTAGTATTTTGTATTTGTCTTCTCAAAGTTAGCATTATATATTCAAGAGTTATCCTCATGGTTGTATTATCTATTGCTGCATAGTATTACATATTATGGATACACTATAATTTGCTTACTCATTCACTAGTTGATTGATATTTAGATTTTTTAAAATAATTGGACTATTATGAATAGTGTTGCTATGGTTTAACAGGGGACAAAACTGTGAAAACAAGAGGTTGGAGTGATGTTGGAGAGAGTCTGTGAGTCATGGAATGCAGGTAGCTTTTAAAAGCTGAAAAAGACAAGGAAATGAATTTTACCCTGAAGCCTCTGGATGGAATGCAGCCCAGCAAACACTGACTTGCACAGTAAGAGAGGGTAAATTTGTGTTGACTTAAACCACTAGGTTGTGGTAATTTGTTACAATGGAGATAGAAGCCAATACAGATTTCGATTTGTTCACATATGGTATAGAAAGGTGTTTCCATTTTTCTTGGATAAATATGTAAGAGTGGGATTGCTGAGTCCAATGGTAAGTACAAATATATCCTTTTGAATAACCAGATGACCTTAAAACCTACCTTGTGCCAAGGAAAGGAAAATTTTATGGTCAACCTCCAAGACTGTTGTCATATGTGACTTGCCACTGAAATGTATTAGTACTGTATGAATTCATTAATTTTTGTGGCTAAAACTATAATCACGGGAGTCAAACAGAAGTAAGTTTTAACACTTATGTAACCTCAGAAAGTTACATATCTTCTTTGTTATTCAGTTTCCATGTATGTATGATGGGAGTATTAACATAAGTGAGAAGATATATATGAATCAAATAGTAGAATATGGCACAAAGTTTATATTAAATATTGTGATTGCCAATATTTGGCAATTCCCACAAGGACACTCCATGACATAATATATATGTGTACATCTCTTTTAGTGTGTGAAATAACCAACTAAAATCACAACAGATGGGATTGTGAATAGAGTTAGTCATAAAAAAAAAATTGCAAGTTTAGATTCATATATGGTATGTCCAGCTCAGGTAAAATCATTCATAATATAACTTTTAAAATATGTATTTTAAAGTTTTATTGGTCAGTATATAAAGAAGATAAGAACACATTATCAATAAAGTAAACTACCATAATTCAAGGGCCTCTGAATTTAACCACTAATTTGCAGTAAAAAAAATACAGAAGAATGAGATATTTTTCTATATCTATCCATCACAAGACACAAAACTACTTCATAGATGGTGTTGTATACTTTCATAATGTCCGGCTTTTCTTGATGTCATTATTTTGATGATTATTGTCTAAATCTACTAATTCCTTAGAGATTAAAATATAGTCATGTCCTAATTCTATCATTCTGCTCTCTGTTAGTACTATGAATATTAACACAAAAGATAAGGCCAGGCGTGGTGGCTCACACCTGTAATCCCAGCACTTTGGGAGGCCGAGGCGGGTGGATCATCATGTCAGGAGACTGAGACCATCCTGGCTAACACGGTGAAACCCAGTCTCTATTAAAAGTACAAAAAATTAGCTGGGCGTGGTGGCGGGCGCCTCTAGTCCCAGCGTCTCCAGAGGCTGAGGCAGGAGAATGGCGTGAACCCAGGAGGCAGAGCTTGTGCAGTGAGCTGAGACTGAGCCACTGCACTCCAGCCTGGGCGACAGAGCAAGACTTTGTCTCAAAAAAAAAAAAAAAAAAAGATAAATGTCCCCTATCAGCTACTTGGTTATGCTGAAGTAATTTGTATATAAATGTCATGATAAACATTCCATGGTTTTCCAAATATTCAGGTGAGTTCCTGGCATCTTTTTAAAGTTATGGCCCCACCTCCCCACCCCACTGGATCTTGGTGCCTAATGTGAAACCAGCATGCCATTATTTGGGTGGTGCCTGGTATAAATGTATGAAAGAAACTATCTTAAGGAGAAAATAAAACACAACTTCCATTAAAATTTGGAAGTGGTAAGGTTCATTTTATTAAGTTAATTTAAGTAATAATAAATTATAAAATGTTTTATATACTGTGTTTTCTATTTTGGTGGTAAGATAAGTATTTCGAAAGATGACTTAATTATTTAAACAATGTTCTCCATAATAAGTTTGCCTTTTGTTATATAACTATCAATAATTGAAAACAACAAAAACAGTAACAACCCCAAACACCCATAAAAATTTCAGCACTTATCTCTAATAAATAAGGATACTTAATGTGGTACGTACACACTATGGAATATTATTCAGCAATAAAAAATGAAATCCCGTCATTTACAACAACAGGGATGTAACTGGAGGACATTTTGTTTATTGAAATAAGCCAAGCACAGAAAGACACATATCACATCTTCTCAATAATGTTCATGAGCTAAAAAAAAAAAAAAAAAAACTGAAATCATGGAGCTAGAGAGTAGAATGATGGCTACCAAAGGCTGGGAAGGAGAGTGGGAATGGGAGATAAAGACAGGATGGTTTATGGGTATAAAAATATGGTTACATAGAAGGAATACGATCTAGTATGTAGTAGCACAATAGAGTGACTGTAGTAAATCATATTTTATTGTGTATTTCAAAATAACTAGAAGAGTGAAATTAAAATGTTCCTAACACAAGGAAATGATAAATTTTTGAGGTGATGAAATAACCCAATTACTCTGATTTATTACACATTGTGTACTTGTGTCAAAATATGACATGCACCCTGTAAATGTGTATAACTAGTATGTATTTATAATAACTAAAATAAAAACAAATTACTGTTATGAGATCCACTTTTTAAGATACACTTTATCATAAACAGAGAATAGATCAGGGATTACACAAAGCTGGGGGGATTTTAAAATAATAAAAAACATATAACTGTCATAAGGCCCAACAAAGTTAATAATAATCTCTGAATACCATCTAATATTCAGTCAATGTCAACATTGAAACAGAATAAATTGAGGCTTGAAGGTTCTGTGCATTTGGGGTTTTGATGTTTGGTATTTATTTTATAATAAGTCTTGGCTTAAGTAAAAACATGGGAGACATAGATGAAACAAGATCAACAAATATTGTTATTTGTGATCTCTTCTGCGATAGACACATAAGGTTTCTGTGTACTACTGATAATTTTGTGTATGTTTGAAAACTTTCATAGTAAATGTATAAAATGATGATCATGGACTTCCGGTGTCACCTCTGCCATGTAAAGAGCTCAGATGCTATCACTACTCTCCTCACAAGAAGAACAAAGCAGAGCAAACTGAAAATCAACAACCTTTCTTGCACCTGTCAAAGAATTGAGGTTACAAGGCAAACCAGCACCACAAAATCTGAAGAGACAGGCAGAGATTCATAGCTGAGATCTGCTTTATGAAGAAAAAGCCACTGGAACCTTGTATTGGTAGTTGTACCTATATGGTGACTGTGATGCTTCGCTGAAGGCTGAGTGTGGACTGGCTTAGAGTGAGAACTCCTAAGGGCTGAGTCCTAGGACAACCACACATTCATGGGTTTTATCTCTAGGAATCCCACTAATTCAGGGAAAATTGTATTTCTAGCAAGAAATATAATTACATTTCTAGCAAGAGGAGGAGAAAGCTAACCATTTTGAAATACTCCCAGAACATTTTCCATTTTAAGAAATATCTTCCCTGCAAGGAAAAAGACCACCAAATCCTTATACAACTTGGGAAAAAGAAATCATCCAACTCCAGTCTCATCTAGCCTTCTTGTCTCACCGAAGGGGAGGGAAAATTCATAAGAAACATTTGTGAAAGTCACATCCTCAGAACTCAGGCCCACTCAAAACAACTGACATTGATTATAACATTATAGAATACTTCCTTTGTCCCATATCTCATCAACACATCAACAAAACTTCAGTAAAACAATAATAGGTTATAGCTGAAATAACTGCAAGACAGAGTCGATTTAAGAAGAAGCTCTTTGTTCCCTTTTGACAAAGATGATGGGACAGACAAAAATGCAGACACTAAAAAAACCTAAGCCACTGACACTAACAGCTAGAGCAAACATTAAACACAGTTCAACTCCTAGCAGGATTAGCAAAAGAACTTACACTAAAGACTTGTTTACCAGCTAGGCGCAGTGGCTCACGCCTGTAATGCCAGCACTTTGGGAGGTCAAGGCAGGTGTATCACCTGAGGTCAGGAGTTCGAGACCAGCCTGGCCAACATGGTGAAATCTTGTCTCTACTAAAAATACAAAAATTAGCCAGACGTGGTGGCTGGCGCCTGTAATCCCAGCTACTCGGAGGATGAGGCAGGAGAATCCCTTGAACCTGGGAGGCAGAGTTTGCAGTGAGCTGAGATCATGCCACTGCACTCCAGCCTGGGCCACAGAGAGAGACTCCATCTAAAAAAAAATAATAATAATTAAATAAATAAAAGACTTATTTACCACATTTCCTGACTCATTATGTCTGGCTGTTGTTAACAAAAAAAATTACAAGGTAGGCAAAAAAGGCAATAAAGAACAAAATTTGAATACTTTGACCCAATACAAAATAAAGCGCTTATTTTGAATTCAACTTTTTAACAAATTTCTAACAAAAGACATGATTAATAAATATTTGCAACATTCTAAGTATAATGTATATTCTTGTTTCTTTTAATCACAAAGCATTTCTAGGACGTTTTTGCTGACATCTATAAGAACATGCAAGAGTACATTTTGTAGTTAAATAGCCACAATTCAAAAAACCATTCATTTTTATAAAATTGCAGTAATTAGGTCTAAGACCATATCAATTAAATTGATTCTTTAATACTCTTAGGAAAAAATCTGAACCTATCATTCGAAAGAAATTTTTTCTGTAAATAAAAACAAAGAAAGACCAAAGGCCATGGCTATATCGTTCATTCAGTGGCAAAACTCCTATTGACTGGTTTTAGGAAATAACATCTGACAAGGTTAATACAAGCAATTTATTCCAAAGGTGAATGTTATCTCAGTAACTGTAGAAATGTCCCAAAGAATAAAACAATGAAAAATAAGAGCCACTATGGATAAATGAACAACTTTAACTACCATGAATAAAAAGCAGCGGCAGAATATATATCTGATAATGCGAATTTGCTAGTTTTCTACACTTGTATTTTCAAAGTTTTCTCAATGTTTCACATTTTTTTTCTGACACTGAAAACAAATGTATTCTATCATCAGGATGTCAAGATTTTCATTCATATATTCATTGTTTATTTATTCAACATCAAACACGTACTTGGTAGAAAGCTCTGGATTTATCATGCTTTTCCTCATTCCAACCAAGAACTTAAAGAGGAAGTACAATGACTGATGGAGCTCATCATCAGACTCTAAAGAATAGCAGAACAATGACAACGATGCTGAATTTGTAACAATTATACAATATTCCCCAAACTTAACAGAGAACAAATGAATAAACCCAAAGTAATCAGTAAACTGGCAGAATAATCAACAATTTGTTTTCAAAATTTTTGCCAACCAGAGCCACCTGCATCCAGCCTGTGCTCTTCAATAACAGGGAGAATTTCACACATTGGAATATTTATCTGATCATAAGGTCAGAATACTTCCAACTTTTGCTAGATAAAACTACTCAACTTTCTGCAACTTGCATAAAATTTTCTCTTCATTGCTGATGTTTTATATTGAAAAAATGACAAATATAATTCACTTTATTGTTGGCAAAAAAAGGAAGGTGAGATTTTCAACAATGAGTTGCTGCTTTGCTCCCTCAGCCCAGCTAGCAAATTTGCATTATCAAAGTCATCAATCAGCATTTCCTGTTTTTTTTGCTGAGCATCAGAGTGTTCTCAGTAACATATTTCAAGCAGAAAACTCAGCTACAATATACAGATTAATTACTGATAAATTTACAGTCACAAAATTTTACTCTGTCAAAATTTAATGTAGATATCTGCTTGCTGTGTTTAAGACTCCCTCGGTCTATTGTATAAAACAGACCCCCTCTCCATGCTAAAGTCTTATCTTAAACCCCTATCTAGAACTACTCTGGAAATGATATATTTCTGTTTTGCAAAACATTTTATTTACTTATGAGTCATCCCATCTTCTCAGTACCACCTTAAATCCAACTAGTTTCCAAGAGCTATTGAACTTGTTGATCCTTTTATAATATTTGTCACGTCTCTGCTTTGCTGTAGGCCTACACTGTTTCTCACATGGATTATGGCAATAACAATGGATTTGTCTCTTTTATCCCAGCAGTGACCCCACATGTCCATTATACAATTGTTATGTGTTAAAGTGACCTTTCTAAACAATGCTATTGTCATGTGATTTCCTTGCTTAAAAGCCTTCAATAGTTCCTGCTGGCTTCAGAAAAAATATCTGAACAAGTTATTTAAACTAAGATAATTTGGAATGTTAGGCTTTTGATGACATCATTCCCTGTCATAACTTCACACAAATCCCTAGTTTTGGCCATTGGTCTTAGCCTTCAAAATGTCATTTGTTGTGCTATTGCTCGTAATATTCTTCCATCTGCACATATTCAACTTTTCAAAAATGTTACTTTTTTTGAATCAGTTTCATTAAGGCCCTTGTTTTGGAAGCTTATCATTCCTTCCCTGAACTATCCCAGGTAAATATGTTTACTTATGTATTTCTAGTAGCCCAAACATATCTCTACCTTCACGTTTACACATTATACTTTGTCGGTTCTGTTAGTGGATTTTACACTAGATTGAGTTTCTTATGGATGGGGAATTTTGCCTTAATTCTCTCTATATATTTGTATTGAATACTCTGAAATGTAATAGAAACTCACTGGTCAGGTGTGGTGGCTCATGCCTGTAATCCTAGTGCTTTGGGAGACCAAGGCTGAAGGACTGCATGAGCTCGGGTGTTTGAGGCTGCAGTGAGGTGTGATCATGCCATTGCACTTCAGTCTGGGTAACAAAATGAGACCTTGTCTGAAACAAAAGTGAAAAAGAAAAAAAAAAAGAAAGGAAGAAGGAAAAGAAAGAAATTCACTAAATGTTTGTTAAATAAATAAATAGCTTATAATAATGATAACTGTTTTCCATAGAGGCCTCCTTTTTAATTCTGTCCTTCACTCTGATTTCATATTAATTCTAGAAAGTAAATCTTTGATCATTTTATCCCCATTTTAAAAAATCTTTAAACATTCTCCATTACCAATGGAATATACTCCAAATATCTCTCAGACAGGTTCATTGTTTACCTTATTTCAAAAGCTCCTTTTAGATACCGTGTATCCTAGCCAAGTAGAAATAATTACTCCTTGCTCCTTACACACTCCATGTCTATTTTGCCTCCACACCTTTGATTAGGCCTCCTCATGCCTTTAATTTTTGCAATATTTAAAAGTACAGTTTTTTACTTAGAAAAGAACATGGACAACCTTATAATACAGAATTCTATTTCACTCTGCACTCTAATACTAGAGTAATGTTCTTATTTCTTCTATTGGATTAATTACAAGCAAGGACTATAGGTTATTATTTTTCTCTCCCATAGTATCATGAATATCATAACTGATCAATAAGGCTTTGTTCCGTGAAAAGTGAATGAATGAACGAATGAATGAATGGTGTGTGTGTGTGTGTGTGTGTGTATACTAAGGTGATTACTGTGACTGAAACATGGAGATTGTGTCCTGCATTTCTTGAGCCCATTTTTCATGAAGGATTTCAGTTAAGTTGATCACATAAAGAAGATGATTGTATAATAATTAACCGGCAGTTAAGCTATTTTTAATGAGTAAAAGTAATTACTCCAAATCTTTTAAAAATAAAGTAATGAGAAAGCAACAGCTGTAGCAATGCAGAACAAAGTTGAAAGAATTACAGATAGTGCATTTATCATTAAGTTCAGCATATGTGTGCTTTGTTCAAAATGCTCATTTCAAACCTCTAGAACTTATGCAAAAGTAGAAGGAAGAAGGAGGAAAAAGGAATAAAGAGGAAAGGACATTTTGAATAACTTTCTGACAAGAAGAGAGAAACTGACTTAAATCAAAGCAGACCCATCTCCCGGAGGCATGAAAACTTAACCCAACAGTAGTTCTAATTAGACTATTTTTAGAGCATGTTAACACCTCGTTAAATTGAGTAGACTCTGACCTTAACATGTTAGGCATTTTAAAAATTACCTTGAGAACAGCAGAAAGTTTCCTTCTCTAACTTAAGTGTTTCTCTGAATTTTCTGAAATATCAGATGTCACTATTTCATTTCAAATTCAGTGTTTACAAAATATATCCACCAATATGTTTGGCCGTGTCAGAAATGCATCCATGTGATCAAAGGAAAGACGGATGGGTGACTGCATTCCTGTGAACTATTATTATGAGTAATTATAAAGCCATCCTATATAGTAGAATCATTACTGAAGGAAAATTTAAAACGCAGACATGATAAATAAGTCTCTTCTGGAGGTCAATTTAGTACTGCCTAATAAAAAGTAATTCCACTTCTGGGCATTAAAGGTAAATAAAACATATAAAGATTCCCTTAGAGGGATGAGCACTGCAACATTGCTTATTATTTCCTAATAAAGGAAAAAAATTATAATCAAGCCAAATGTTCAACAATAATAATGCTGCATTAAATACTAGGCAGCCATTAAGATAGTGAGTCAACTTATAATACTCAGTTGTGTAGCTGTTCACCAATGCAAAATACAAATACCCTAACAGTACATAAGGTATGATTACGAAGTGTAGAGGTTGAGAATAGGGACCAGGCCTTGATGTCCACACATAAGGCCCTATGTCCTGGATTCATTTCTTATCAGTATGTCATCAAGGTGGGTTGTTTAGTCTTTATGGGTCTAAGTTTCTTCAGATGCAAAATGGTTTGCCTTACAAAATGGCTTTAGTTGCCTAATATATTATGAAATATTTTTACCACAGTGTTAGATACAACCAAGAAAAAAAATCTATCACTTCTCCAACATACATACATCTGTAGGTCTACTCCATTTAGTTTCTGGTTTATAATAGCCACTAAGACATGAAGTAATGATGTGGAGCACACAGTTTATATGCTCACTAAATTTTGTTACTCTGAGCATATATTTGGGGACTAGAATGAAAGCAAAAGTATTTTCAGTTATATTATTATCCAAGATTATGCAAATGTTAGTGATATTTGATTTAAGAAGAAGCAACCTTTCATGTTCTGAAAAAGATACAATTCATTATTAAATTTCAACTGCATTAAGTCTCATATTAATAGCAATAAATTGCCTTTTCACCATGCTTATATTTCTCCTACAAAATAGGAAAAATGTCTTACAAAGGACAGGGTCTTATGCATAGAATCTGTGTCATTGCCTAACTGCATAATTATTTCAAATATGTCAGATACTTTGTTTATTTTCCAAGGCACTCTGATTCAAAAATAATACTTAATTTTCTTTTTGCCTTCTAAACCTGTGTTTTTTGGAACAGCTGCATTTATTAGGAATGTGCTGTTATGATAACCCTTAAAACCTACCTTCTCCACTTTCCCATTCCTTTTTTGCCTTCTGTATGGCTGCCCTAACACGTTACCACAGATTTAGGAGCTTAAAACAATACCAATGTATTGACTTATAATATTGGAGGTCAAAGTCCAAAATGGGTCTCACTGGGCTAAACCAAGGTGTCAACAGGGCTGCATTTCTTCTGGAGCCTCTAAGAGAAAGTTTATTTCCTTTTATTTAACAGTGTCTAGAGGCCACCTGCATTCCTTGCCTCATGACCTCTTCCTCCACCTTCAAAGCCAGTAGGATAACACCTTCAAATATTCCTCCTCCCTCTCTTTCTCTTCCCCCCGCCCCCCATTTCTGTGTGTGTTTCCGTCATCACATTCCATGCTCTGCCTCCTGTCTCATTCTTTTCCTTACAAGGGCCCTTGTAACTCTACTGGGTCTTTGTAATTATATTAGGTCTTCTGGAAAATCCAGGATGTCTCCATGTCTCAAGTTCTTTAACCTTTTGTCATGTAAGAGAACATATCCATCGGTTCCAGAGATAAGGACATTGACATCTTGGGGACTCATGATTCTGAGTACCATGCCTTCTCTAACAACTCATTACCACCAGAGTAGTTTTGTTTTCTGATCATTGCATTTACTTTTTTAGTTATTCTCCATAAATTTCAGGATAAATTTTGATGTCCTACCATGCAAGGCCCTTCTCCATCCATAGATCTCCATTTCCATCTTTAACTTGCACTGATCCTCTACCATACCTTTTATCCCAGCCATATGGATATTGTTCTGTACTCTCCTCTCTCCATATGGCCTCCTCCCTTGGTCTAGATAAGAGGGAAGATGGGAATAAGTAAAGCAGTGGCATGATAAACAGAGTAAAGAGGACAACTGAGCAACGTATTTAAGAAGTAGAATTAACTTTGCTTAGTGATTACTGAATATGTAAAGTTTGAGCTGAGGGGTATAAGAGGGAAAACTAGGAAAACAAAATTATGAATAAACAATGATTTGGGATAGAGGAAGATTACGGATTCAGGTTTGGACGTGAGATGAAAATATTACATGTCAGAATAAGAAAATTATTAACTTTTATGGATCTTCATGCAAAATTGGAGATTATTTTAATGTCTGTGACTTAGTGTGTATTTTAATTATTTATATCTGACAATATAAGGAACTATTGCTGTCAAAAAATACTCCTCTAAAAGGGCCCATGGGTGTTCCTTTTTGACTCTTTTCACAATCTTGCAACACCCTCAAAAATTATACATGATAAAATAATTTTTGATTTGCAGACTAGTGCCAAGCATCTTGTCAGCAGTAAAAGACAGTTGGCTCACAATCTTTAGATGCTGTTCAGTGCTTTTGATTTAATTCCAGGGCAGGCTGTGAATAGCTAACTTGGTGAGATTTGTCTTTAGTTTGCTTTCAAAGCCTTATTTGATGCTGATTCATAAATTATACTTGCTGCATTACAGAATCTCATTATCCTTCATTAGAAAAAGCATACTAAAGAGAAGTTAGTATTACATGTCAGGCACTGCCTGTGGGATGAAAGAGCCAATGAAGGAAATGGCATTGCAGTTTCCTGGCACAAAGAGGCAAGAAAATGCAGGCTCTAATCCTCTCATCTTTGATATGTAGCATAACATAAGTCTAATAATACAAGACCAAACAGGCTAATATCTGATTAATAGATAAGAACAATGAGTAAATGCTTAAGTGAGGAGATGGTTATTATATTCTAGCCTCTCACAAAGTATTGTGGCTATCCTAGTGCCTGGCACATAATAAGTGATTGATCAGTAGACTTTGATTAAACGTGGATGGCAACTTTAATTTTTCCATGAGTGAAATGAATTGTATTTGTTAATCAGAAATTTCAAAATCTTCATAAAGGGGTATTATTATAAATATTCTTTACATAGCAATTATTATAAGGTTTACAATGTTTTTTTACTATTTCCCTACACACATAAACAGAGCATAATAAACCAAAGAATCAATACTAGTATGTAATTTTTTCCCTTATTTTGTTATTTGTTATAATGTTGCAAAGTACTTTAAATTGTCAAAGTACTATAGAAAGCACTGTCCCTTTCCTCAAAGAGCTTACAGTATACTGAGGATAATAGAGAAAATATAATGGGACAAATCAGAATACTCTTGATAGTCAAGTCACTCATTTCAGACACATTAACACCATTATTAAGGTGTGCATGCTAAATATCTAAGAACTGAATAATAACATAAATCAAAATTTTTACTCAAAAATTTTAAAACAACTTCTGAAAATAAAGAGTATTATTTATTGTATTAGTCAGGGTTTTCCAGAGGAACAGAACCAATAGGATATATACAGAGAGTTTTATAAGAGGGGATTTACTATGGAAATCGGCCATGAGATTATGGAGACTGGGAAGTCCCATGCAAGCTGAATAACCTGAAAGCCAGTGGAGTAATTCAGTCTGAATCAAAGGCCTGAGAACCAGAGGAGCCAATAGTGGAAGTTTCAGAGTTCTAAGGCACAAGAACCTGGAACCCTGATGTCTAAGAGCAGGAAAAGATGGATGTCCCAACTCCAGAAGAGAAAGTGAATTCACCCTTACTCCACCTTTTTCTTCTATCTGGTTCTTCAGTAGATTATATTATTCCACCACCCCCCAGCCACATTAATGAAGGCATATTTCTTTAGAGTCTACTGATTCTGTATATGCTAGTTTCTGATTCTGTAAATGCTAGTCTCTTTCAGAAACATCCTCACAGACTCACTCAGAAATAATGTTTTAGCAGTTATATGAGTGTTCCTTAACTCAGTCAAGTTGACACATAAAATTTAGCAGTAGAGGCATTTAGATTTTTGAGAAGCCTGTTTTGAAGAGGTTTAGAAACATATAGAAGTCAATGATTCAGAAAACACAGGGCATTTAATTACAGCTGGACAGAACTTTGTGACATAAGGCCCTCTTGGTATTACCACTATTATTATTAGCTTAACTGCTAAGTCAAAACACTATATAAAATCAGATGTACAGAAAGAATGAGGAAGATAGGATAAGAGGCCACATGTAAGAGGGCTGGAGAGATTTCACATAAAAGTCAGATCTTTATGGCATTTTAAATTGTTGGGTCATGGGGTAAGGTGGTGGGGAGAAGGAGGAGTTAACCCACAGTCATTGAGTTGTATAACGGAGTAGTACAGTATGTGTGTGTGTGTGTGTGTGTGTGTGTGTGTGTGTGTGTGTGTGTGTACATACGTATATATTCTTTTCTAGGGCATTTTCTAAGTGAGTAGAAATTTCTGATTGGATTGTCAGAACATCATTTTTCTGACTAAATGAAAAGAAAATTCATTCAAATTCAAGTAAAGGAGCAGGTACTGATTTTATTGTTCCATACCTGGTCTACTTTGAAGATGAAAGAATTTGAAACAATGTAACCAATTCAGAGAAATGAATGCATTCATAGTTGGCCTAATCAGATTTCCACAGGGAGTCATAATAAATGAAACAGACTCAGGATCAATGTGCTGAAAAGATGATCATGATAGACTTATGTGGTTCACTTATGAAATGGAACTGGAGAAAGAGAGAAAGCAGAGCTGAATTTCATTCTTCTCCAGTGTGGTAACTATTAAAACGGAGTCAGAAAAGAAAGAAGAAAGGATCCACAAACATGCAGCCTCTAAAACAGTATCATGATTTTCTGAAGAAATACTTAATAAATGAATGTTATTTTAATAAGGGCAAATAAAAGATAATTGAAGAAGAAAAGAACAGGATGCGTGGGATTTTCAAGGATCCTCTTGTAAAAGACCTTTTATAAGATAATGAAGGAAGAAAATTTAAATGACAGCAACAGTTAAAAGTTAAGTCACTTTTCATCTTTTCAACCTGATTTTCACTCTTATGCTTCATTTTTTTCTGATGGCTTATGGAGAAAAAATCTTTAGTTATTTCATTTACTCATAGAGAGCTGAAAATGAATGAGCTTTCTGGCAAGTATTAGTAAATCCCCGGAAATTGCCATATTCAATGAAGACTGAAAGACTCACTAAACTCACTGCAAATAAAGGAAATGTTCCAATAGCTTAATTTTACTCTAACTAAATATTTATGTGAAAGAGTATGATGTATCTCAATAAAGAAAATGCATCCCATTTAAAATAGTTGCAAAACATATTGTCACCTTGATTTCTAGCAAGGAGAGATTGCATACAGCATTGCATTCATATTGAAATACAAAACACTGTCCTTTGTCCTGATTTAACCTGTCTCCGTTATGCAGCTAGATTCTTATTTTATTGCACGAATTTATTAGGTCTAACTTTTTTCTGTGTCAAATTGAACTACTTAAAAATTTCAAGTTTAGTGTCTAAAACAAACATTTAACTACCGTAAGCCCCTCATTATGCGTGTTGTTTTATAATATTGCTCTACTTGCCATCCACTTGATCACCCGTGGTCGATTATAACAAAAGCAAAATGTTTAGAGCAGCTGAAACCGGACTTGCTGCTGCTGAATCCTAATTTATTTTTAGAGTTTCCAAGAAACTAAATTGTTCAACCATGTTCACCTCTGCATATAAGATGTACTGTCAACTCAGGAACTGTCTACATAAAAATTTTCAAGATCACAAATACATTTCAAGGAAAGCACCCTTGGTGGCCCTTGCTTTTAAGTCTGGCTTTAAATATGCATTAAGACTGAAAAATGGTTACAAGGTAAGAATTCTTTGAGGTCATGATTTGGAATGCCTCTGAAGAAAATGTAAATGTCATCATTAGTAACTGCATTTCTGGGTGGGGAGGTGGGTGAATGGAAAGAAAAATCCCCGATAGCTTCACTATAGGCTTTGCAGAAACTGACACTTCATTCACTTAAAGAAGTGGAAACATTTTAATACACTATTCCAAATAGATAGAAATAGTTTAGACATTGCAGTGGTAATTGGAGCCAAGCTGCCTTGTGCTGCATATTGAAACCTTCCTAATTCTACCTCACTTCCATGGACAAATGAATGTTCACTGCTTGTTTTGCCTCAGGGTCATCAATTGCTAAGGGAAATATCCTCCACATTTTCCTGTAAATGGGAATGATTCCTGTCTGATTCCATGACACTTTATTACATTTTGTATAAAATTGACAGCCTTGCCTGCTGCACATTTCCAAATGGGAGGTGATTACTGAAAGATTTTCCCCACCAATTGGTTTTGGTTTAAGATTCCCCAAATTCACAAGTTTACTACTGTTATACGTGTCTCAATTATAAAATAACTAAAATTTTAACATTATTTTGTTAATACTTTTATTTTTCCATCCTTTATGTGAAATGGTAAAGTAATTTAACAGAAGATTAGTACAAGTCATGTTACTGAGCCCTGGAAGAAAATCATATTAGGTTATTTTCTCATCCATAAACAAAACAGGGGTCATGCAGAGGTCTATGATTATAATATTGTCAGGTGAACTCTTGGTAGCTAAGATTTCTCACAAGAAATGTACTAGAATAAAATTTATTTATTTATTTATTTATTTTTGCTAAATGGTGGAGATAAATTGCTTTTAATGTTCCATGTAGGTGGATTATATCTGAGATCTTCAAATGAAAAGTTTCTATCCAATATAAGCCATTCCCCCCAATATTCAAGAAATAATAATGCTGAACTATCTGGCGGACAAAAGTGATTTTAGAGCGGCTATAAGTAAAATGTAATTTTCATTCTGAGCATGAAAATATAGCCTCTAGAAGTCGTAGTTAGAAAAAACACTGTAGGTATTGGATCATGTGTCAAAATGGTTTGCAATATTGTATAGTTTCAAGTTTTCAAGAAGTTAACTTTTATATTAAACTCAATAATGCCTATGTCTTTATACATAAGGCAATCTGTGTATACTGAAGTTGCATATTCAAAAAGTTTACTGAAGGGAAATGTATTTTAGCAAAGTAAGTTATTATATTATTGGATTAAATGCTTTACAGCAATTGTAAGGTAGGCCTTTGCCTATTTTATTCTGTTTTAGATACTTCATTTTTAGAAGGAATCTGGAAATTAGTAAGCATTCCGTGGAAGTTCATTCAATGAGGAAGATTATATCTTCATAAAACCAACATTGTTCACATTTCATTACGAGTAAAATTTAAATGGATCCCTTAAAGTCAAAAACTATTATTAATAAGTAGATAAAATTGCAATATCCAGTTTAGGAAAATAACACAAGCAATTTGAGAATAACATTTTTAAATACACAATAAAATTAAACTTTATTGGCAAACAATCTTCAATAGAGTAAAAGTTGGGATCTGGTTTCTCTGAGTTATGAATATTACTTGTAAATTTCACCACTAAGCACTGAAGAAATATGAAAGGAAAGTGCATACATGAGCTGGGAGTAGTTAATGGCCAAATATGTTTTAGAAATCATATACAATTTATCTCTCTCTCAAGTAGTCTTGCAGCAAAAGTATATATTTAACTTTTTAACCCCGTGTACTCCAAACTTAATTTGACTGTGGAATCTTTTATTCCAAGGACATCTATTAATACCTGGAAGAATAGCACTCTAAAGAAAACAATTTTAGGAAATTCAATACCATTGTATAATTGCAACTATTTCCCAAAATAACTTACAGATGCAGCTTAATGCAGCTCTATTCATGATCTAAAGAATTTTTGGTGGTAGAATGGGGTGTTATTTCAATCTCAATTCATCTATTTCCATGTTGCCTACAGTGAACATAAAGAATTTTATCAGGAAAAAAAATATTTTAAATTCTAGTCAAGATCTGTAAATTCATGATTGGAGGCGACGTCTCTGGTCCCAACACCAAATGACTATGAAATGAAATTACTGTGAAAATATGTCTTATGAAGTACAATAATAAAAAAATTACAAGTATATGGCCTCATTCAAAAAGAAAAAAATTATCTGCACAGAGTAGAACTGAGAGGAGAAGTAGGGTAAAATTTATGGCCTCCAGGAGGAATTGGCCTGGGGTTGGTTTCAGGACCAAGTCAAGGATTAAAATCATTACATGTTAAGAGGGAAACAGAGCAGATGGAGTTGGGCTTCTTCAAAAATGACAACCTCTAGGAATTAGGGGAAAGCACACTAAAGCACACATGAAAACTACTTCACACTCATTTATTTGGCAAAAGCAGAAAACAAACAAAACATCAAATCAGGCAATTTCAGCTACTAGTAAAGAGAACTCTTCTATGCTGCTGGTGATGGTTTCGATAGCTAAATGTTTATTGTACACTTAATGTGTTGCAAACACTCTTCTAACTGCTGTATATAAATAAACTATTTACTCTCTACTGCAATCCAGTAAAGTGTATAATATTGTTGTGTTTATCTGATGAATTAGAAAACTAGGTAAATGAGAAATATTTTGCCGAGGTCATACAGCTGGTTGCCAGGGTATCTGACTCCAGAATCCATGTCCAGAAACAACCTACTGTAAGCCCTGAGAACATAAAATGGTACTATTACTTTGGAGAGCAGAATGGAAAACTACAGTAAAAGGGAAGAGGTATACACCTGAAAACCATACATTTCCACTTCTGGATATCACTCCTATTCTACATAGAGTCAGAGAGGCGAATACAAAAAAGAACGCTTGCAACATTATTTATATTAATAGTAGACACATATAGTATTAATTTTGCCTAAGAACAATTGTTATATTTATTGGCCATACTATTCTCTACAAAAGTCCCTATGAGGGAGTTTCTATTAATATCTCCACTTTAAAAATGAAGGGGCACAAAGATTGATGTTTATAATAGCAAGATAGTTGAATCTACCTCAATGTTCATTAAAAAGAAAGCAGAGTTTAAAAGCCTAATACATATAAGGAAAGCTTTAATCAGCCATACAATGAATAGTCTATACCTAAATGTAAAAAATCTAAAAACATAAACTTTCTAAAGCTTATTGATTCTAACATATTTTTAAAGCATGAAAACATAAGAGAAATATTTTCATGTACTTAGAAGATTCCCTTTAAGTTGAGAGGGAAAAAAATGGAGTGGAAATTGTTCACTAATGACTGCCAGTATCTATATTGATTCAAGTTTTAAACAATATAAGCTCTGAAGTTAATATGGACAAATATTAAATTTTTTTAAAGCTGAGGTGTGAGTGTACTACTGTTTGTTATATCATATTCTATATTTTACATATGATTATTATATTTTATACTAAAATGTGTGACAGTAAATTGAAATTGTTTTTATCATGTATTAATCAACTTGACATTGACTTTATTAACCTCATTAAAAACTGACTCGCACAATTAGACAAGTTATCATGAAAAAATAGTTAATAATATTTACCATTTATTGGAAATGTATTTTCTGAAGCCCTACAAGTTTTATATTATTTCTTCATTTAATTATTTTAAAATTGTTTTAAATAGATACAAATATTGCTGAAATTGCTTGCTAAAGACAAAACTATTAATGTATTGAGCTGGGACTATTACAAAAGTTAGTCTGTTACCCACTTCCATGGAGCCGTACTACATCTATCAGGATGTAGTTACCAGTACTAACTACAGAGCTCCCAGAGTAATTAAAAGGAGATGTGTCTGGCCTCAGTAACCTTGTTGTCTGGACATAAGCCCAATGCAACCAACTGAATCATCTGGACATGAGTTCAATGCCAAAAACCCTTTAATCAGCATAGTCCCCACGATTATTGTATCTTCACCTCTCTTCGTGTGATCTGGGTTATGCCTGGAGGTTTAGAGTTGGCAGAAAGATGCTGTGTGCACTGGAAATAGAAAAAGTTCAGGATAGTTAATGAGAAGAAAGGAGTTCATATGAGTCAGTTTCATTAGAACAAATTTCTGAAATAGTCCTTAAAAGTATGGAGAATTGTTCTAAAAAATGACATCACCTATGCAAAATTTGTTACTTTTAATTATATTAAAGTTTATTTCAGCTTAGTTTTTTTATTCTGAATAGAATTACTCCTAATATTAATAAACACAAAATTTCAATATTTTCTTATAATTCATTTTACCAATATGAAGCTACAGCTTTTAAAACTGTTGCTAATAAATGATGTTTTACATATTATGTTCATAACTCTGATGACATCGAGAATGAAAAATCTAGTCCTACAATTCAACATCCAGCGTTCCATAAAACACAAGGAATGTGATAGGACTTTTGCAGTGGCTTCATATGGCCAATCTACCTATTGACTTCAACAAACTGAGACCTTTAATTCTTACCTTCCTCTATGTTGAACATTTTCAAAAAATTATAAAGCCACCATTGTGATTAAATTGAACTTTGTGTCATGTTTAGTTTATTTAACTCATCTGTCATCAGTTTTCTCATAGACAAAATACAGTGTAGAATATCTCCAAAGCTAATTTAATATGCAAAATTGCACCTTTGTTTTTTATTATATGTGATAATATAATATATATTTTCAATCCTTACATATACAATATTCCCATAAATTTTTTCTCATAATTTTCACCCCAAGCCAATATCCTGATAATTATATTACTGTCCTGTGTTCCAGCGGTCTACTGATGTGTAACAAAAGGGGTTTAACAAGGAAAAAGAAATTTATATTTTGCATGTCCAGATTAGTCAAATGAAGGATCGAACATCTTTAGAAAAAAGAAAAAGATATGAAAGTTGTAGAAATTATCAAGGCAGGTTAGAAAATGGAAGGGCTGGTGTGACTAGAGATAAACGTTGCACATTTCATAAGTTTGCCTACATGCCTACATATCACTTATGGAAATTGAGCTCCTATAAATGAATCTACAGTTATTTCTGAATTAACATTTTAGAACCCAACACTAATTTCACTTTGAATCAGCTATACCTTAGAGTTGAAAGCTGCTAGATCTAAAATTCTTTCAAATCCTAAGAGAAATACATCATTTAAAGGCTGTGAAAAAGAGATCAGCTTAGCTATCATTTCCTGTGGCATTAACTTGGAAAACAGCTCATTTCCATATACCTTTTCAGGCCCCGTAGATATTTTAGATACTAAATTTTAATGCATGCGAAATCACTGCACCCTGCAATAAAATTTTCTCATTTCACATCGACAAAGACTTAAAAAAAAAAAAAAAAGAGCATCAAACTGGCATTTTCCCCAGGAAAATATTTAAATTCAGTTTTCAATTAGGCAGATAATTGTACATTTGAATGAGAGAACGCTTTATCAGTAAACTTCTTTTAGATTGAGGCTGGATGGGCTCTGTTTATATCTATCTCACTACATCTCATTTTGTCTCTCTGGCACTGATGATAATGTAGTAAAGAACATGAACTGTTTTCCTTCAGCTCAAATAATGAGTCAATGGGTCTGCCAGATGAATACCAATAGCATTATTCATTATCTTGTGACAGTTACATTTTTTGAAATATCTCATGGCTTTGTTGGTCTATATCTAGTAATTATTCAAGGGCAATTTCTCAACCTTCAAGAAAGAGTGCATAGAGCAACACTGATTCTGGAAAAACAGGACAGATCTTATTTGCATAATCTATCAATGATTTTCTGAGTGCCTACTGGTTACTCAGATTTTTCCTAAGGGATATGTAAATTATATTTATCATACTCAAGAGTAGACCTTTCTCTTTTGATTTGGTGAGGGGAAGCAGACTCTGCCTCCCATAGGAAAGAGGCTGGAAGAAGTAGCTTCTTTTAAAGAGCACTGCCATTTTCTCCCGTATGGGTTCTCTCATTTTATCAGGTAGATTTGTCGAAGCAATGGTGGAGTATACATTCTATGATGGTATCTTTCAATTATCCCTATGGAAGATGGCCAGTCCAAAAGTTGAATCTCTGAATTTAAAATATGAGGTACTTAGAAATTTCTATTTTTAGCTTTAGGTCTTAGCATCAATTGTAAAACAACATAAAAATCTCACTCAAGACACAATATCTATTTACATTAGAATAAGTAAAGATATAGGTACAGAGAAGGAAGGAAGAGAAATCAAAAGAATTGGTATGTGATAGTTCTTGTGTCTGTGGGAAATAAAGTTACACTGGGGATGAAGATAGCTGGTTTGACCTCCGAAATAATTGTTTGTGTAACTATGGGGAAATGGAAAATGAGTGACATGAAATGCACTTTAAAGACTTATCTGAGTTGAGAACTTATACTTTTATGTGAATCAAATCAGTATATTTATATAATTTTCTTAAAGAGCATTTGTTTATTGTCCAGGCTTGATTCTGAATTGAAGAACGGAAGAAAAGCTATGGCTGAAGTCCATGGGGACCAAGGGAATTGAAGAAACTTGGAGAGTATGTTTTAAATAATTGACCTCTTAGTTAATCTCTTTGAAGCAGGGTATTAGAAAACCAAATCTTGAAAACTACTTGTTTTGAGAAACTGAATAGATCTCACAGGCAAGGAAAGATTTGTGTTTAATCCAATGTCATTCAAATTGAAAAAGAGCTACAGTTGTGAGGTAAGTATATGCAGAATTATGAAAAGGAAGTCAAAACCAAGACAAATAGGCTAGCAAATGATAAGGACTAAATGTAGGACAGTTAGCTTTAATTTCAGAAGCTACATGATGGTTTCATGCACTGTGTTCAGAAATAGGGAAAGATTAAAAAAAAAAAAACTGGCTAAAAATATGGTGTATTGTTCACTACTAGAAATGCTACCTTTGAGTTATCATGGATCTCCAGGTAGATATGTTCAGTGGATATAGGAGTTGTAAGGTTAGGGAAAGATCAGGGTAAAATTTGGTAATCTAAGTATTATAAACCAAATGTTTGTATCCACCCAAAATTCACTTGCTGAAATCCTAACTCCCATAGTGGGGGTATGGGGAAATAATTCGGTAATGAGGGTGGAGCCCTCATGAATGAAATTAGTGCCCTTATAAAGGAGACCCTAAGAACTCTTTTACTCTTTTTCTACCATATGAGGATAAAACTAGAAGTTGGCGGTCTACAACTCAGAAGAGGGTCTTCATCAGAACCTTATCATGCTGGCACCCTGATTTCAGACTTTCAGTCTCCAGAATTAGGAGAATAAATATCTGTTGTGTCTAAGCCACCCAAACTAAGTTACTTTGTTTTAGCAGCCCAAACTAACCAAGACACTATGCATGTAGACAATTGTTAAACACTTGAGAACGGAGTGATTTCTCAAAGAGAACAAAGAAATAAGATGATCAGTGGGTGAAAGGTGGAATGACAACTTGTGAAGAGGCATAAAGGGGTGGAGGAGGAATAGGAGACCTCATGGGAGACTTGAAAAGGAAGAGTTAAAGAGAAAAGAGAAGAATTAAGAGAATGAAGGTACAGATTGGTAATCACATCTAGAGCCATTGTAGTATTTTTGAGAATAATTGTATGAGTAGTTTGATTCTAATAAAATATTTAGCTTAATGTCTCAAGTAAAACTTCCACTTTTTCAAATTAATTTTTTATCTTATTATATAAATCTGACAAATAATCATAATTAATGATCAAATATTTAAAATTTTAAAGAATAAGTATGAACTATACTAGTTTTATGAATATAGAATGATCTTATTCAAAGTATTTTAAAAATTAATCATTTTGAATCTAAAATTAGAGATCTAGAGAAAGAGTGAGATAAACATAAAACAGAGAAATTATTCATGGTATAAACTTAATTTTTATGATTACTATTGTGGGAACTAATTCCTTTTTCCAAATGAATGTTTGCCTCCAGGCAAGGTCAATAATTTGGAAAGGCAAAAGTTCTTTTGTGAGTCCATTTATAACTCACATAAAACACATTCTTCTAAAGGTTATATTTTATTCTCATTGACCTACTATCACTTTATAATATATTAAAATATTCTGATCCTGCCTTTCCTGGTATCACTGTACTCACTGTATCCTGGTTCTGTACCTCACACTGATTCCCATGTGATTCCCATCCCTCTGCGACCTGGTGACTTCCTATATTGGAGTGAATACAAAAGCAAAGCATTTTTGGTCTCTCTGCAGTTGTTCAGGTTCAGACTTTAAAGTGTTCTCTTCATGAGCTACGTTTCTATCATTCTAGCTATCTGTTTGGATTTTCTTCTGGCCACGCAGATGTCTGTGATAACAGTACTTACCAATATTAACTCTCCTTCAGCATGTCCTCTGCCCAAATCCCTGCCACAGTTGTGTGAAATTGGTTTGTCCCTCTCCTCTGAGATAGCAGAATTGGGGTTATTTAGACTGTTCTGACCCTTGGAATAGGGAGGAGTAAAGGGATTTACTTTAAGATTAAGCATGGCCTGTAAAAAAATCTTTCTTCAAAGCATTAAGAAAATCCTCTCTGGCTCTATTTTGTGTTGAGCTAAAAATTGCCTTAGTAATAAAATCAACTCACTTAATTCTTAAGATCTCCATAAAGTAGTGCTTTCACTTTTATTATTCCCATTTTAGACATAGGGACTGAGGCACAAGGACACCCAAGGTCATAGAGTTAGTGAGTAGGAGTCAGGGCACACGATCGATTTGTTTCTCAGTATGTATGCTGTCTCCTGTACAGCAAGTCTCAACAAGGATTGGAGAGTGGAAAGACTGAGGTGATGGGCAGAGCTTTATGCCAACTTACTTGTGCCTGCATAATACTACATAATGTGCTCACCAGGTTTCTGACAACCTAGCAGAAAGCTAACTCCCTCCCAGATCTGAGTTCACTGGGCAGACAGAGAGGAATGGCCTGTCTTCCTACCTTC
The DNA here is from genome assembly GCF_001698545.2 of Rhinopithecus bieti. Taxonomy (NCBI): domain Eukaryota; kingdom Metazoa; phylum Chordata; class Mammalia; order Primates; family Cercopithecidae; genus Rhinopithecus; species Rhinopithecus bieti. The sequence goes on from NW_016807111.1 coordinate 182,695, forward strand.
TTTCAGATGATCAACATTTGCTCGTGCATTTCTTAGAGTAAAGCATAGTGGGCCACCAGTGATTTCTTCTACCACAAGTGCATTATCTTTAGAATAACTACAAATTTATTTTAAAATATGACAATCTTTTGACCTTTAGTCTTGATCCTTTATATTGCAACTATTCTATTTTTCTAAGTCATTTTAGATATTTTAGTGCAAGGTTGAAACACAGCTGCTTCAAGGTCTCCCAGAGAGCTTTCCTTTTAGCTGGGAATCTGCCATTAAATGCTCTTGGTGATATGAGTGACAGCATCAGAGCTGTGTCTTTGAGAGACTTATCTGGCAGCAGTTTGTAAGATGCATTGCAATGGGGTAACATGGATTTTATAAGTAGTACGTTCGTGTATGCATGAAAAACACTGACATCGAATTTCTTCCTTCTGAGCTAATACTGGTTATAGGGACTTCTTGGAGTTTGCTCCAGTCACTCCAAATAATATAGGGTTCTATGAGGAAAATCTGGCTGGTTAAATGTTGACTTATTTAACCAACATTAAGCAATGAGGAAGCTCACCAATAATGCCATGCTGCATTTTTTAAAATGTTTGATAATTTCAGCATTACCTTTTTTCTAGGCATAAAATCACTTTGGGATAACATTGCTCACAAGATTAATCTAGTCTTAAACCTTAATATCCCTTTAGATCTATGCATTTGTACTCTGACAGAGAGGTGAAATAAAAGATGTTATAAAGACTAATAAAAGACTATGATAACCAAAGACACTTTTTGGTAAAAGGAGACTGTCCTAGGTAGACATCAGAGCTGTAAATCAATAGTTAAATAAGATATACCATATTGGTTCTATACGATTAATAGTAATAATTTTTTTAGTTATATAAACAAATTTAATAATATTAGGGCAACCTGGTAGTTTTTGGAGCTGACAATATTAAGTCTTTCACGTTTTAAAATTCATTTAATATGTCTCTAAAAACTATAAAGTTGTAAAATTTCTCTTTAAATTATGGGTCTCTGAAAATAATAGGAGAGATATTTAACAAACATGCTTCTTTATGAATTGTTTTGAAAATAACTTTTTATGATCGCAGTAGAAAAAAGCCTTTGTAAACTCTTTTTTCCCTCTTTTTCATAGGCTGCTGCCAAGGGGAAATGAATGGTGTCTTTGAGATATTCACAAACATCCGGTGCGGATGGGGAAGCTCACTTTTGAGAGCCAGCGTTTATTCTATTTTCTGTATTTGATCCATTCTCAACAAAGGCCGTTCCCAACCCTATCTTTCACAGTATCTTTCTGCTGCACCAGATGTTGGAATAAATCTGTATTTCTTTATCAAATGCACATTCTCCCTGTGTTGCTCTCACTTGTTCTTTTATTCTAGGACCTGGAGATACTGAGATCTGAAATGTGCCCTGAAACCTCAGTCACTCCTCCCAGATCCAGTACAAGGGGAGGTTCTGGGACATATAAGCAGGTCAGGAATAAAGTACTTGTATGACATGTGCTTCCTATGAAAGTCTTGTGTACTACTATGTATGCAATCTCCCCAAGGGTGACCCCGTTGGGTGAAATCAAGAGTGAGCTTCAGGAATATCCTCCTGCTAAGTGGAAATTTTCTCCTCCTTCAGGAAAAAAAAGTCTCTTACTGGAGGAAGTGTAAACATATTGTGTAACACCACTTCCCCCTCCAGTCATTCTTTTGCACATACAGAACAAAGAAGAGTGAACCTTTCTGCCTCTTCCCTCCCCATACCTCATGGATGTGATATGTAGCCTATAGGAGTTTTCTATGCTATTTTAATGGCCCCAATATAATTTTCCAGAAATACAGACATACAAATATTATTATAGTAATACTTTCCTTGCAACTTCTAATTAGTAGTAGCAATAATATATTCAGAATAAACCATGCCCATCAAGTTTCCATAATGTCAGCCATTCTATTTATCTCAAGGCCTGCCTGCAGCCCCTCATAAGAGAAATAATGATGTTTCTCATGCTTGCTCTGCAGTTCCAGTGACATTCTCCTCTTACTCTTAGCCAAGCAAACTCTTAAGATTTACATGAATTCCTTTTCAGTTCTTCCTTCCCCAGTGGGCTACTGGCCTAGTTCTTTATTGAGTTCTACCTCCTTTTCTCAAGTAGAAGCTCTCTCTTTAGTTAGTTCCATCCTGCTCCAAAGAACCTAGTTCTTACCTTGTTATTACACTCTGTAAAATTTTCAGTTCTCTGTGGAATACCCTTTCCAATATTTTTCAGCCTTTAGCCAGTTTTCAATGTCATAAAATATTACATGAGCTGGCAGCTATGGTATGAATGGAGATTTCACAAGATTGGCTCATGTATGGTGTTCTAACCGGGGGTTAAGACAGTGAACACAACTAGAAGATAATGAGGACATGAAAAAATAACATGGGCCAAGATTTGCCTTTTGGTCACATTTTTCTAATATGGGAAGGGGGCAGGGAAGTAAGTGCTGGTAGAGAAGTGTGGGGTCTTTGGTGAGCACTCCACCCTTGAGTCTATGCCCATGGAGCTAAATGAGGACAGACATTTCGGTTTTCATGCCCAAAAGGTTGCCTTTTGGCCTACCACACCCCCCATCCTGTGCCCATTTAAATCTGAGACTTTAAGCAGGCACAGACAGAAGCAGCTGAGCAATGAGAGGAGCAGAGGAACAGAGCAGTGGAAAGCGCTGAAGAGTGTGGCAGGGCGGCAGGGCAGAGAAAGAGAAAGCAGGTATATACCCAGTAATGGGATTGCTGGGTCAAATGGTATTTCTGGTTCTAGATCTTTGAGGAACTGCCACACTGTCTTCCACAATAGTTGAACTAATTTACACTCCCACCAATGGTGTAAAAGCGTTCCTATTTCTCCAAATCCTCTCCAGTACCTGTTGTTTCCTGACTTTTTAATGATTGCCTTTCCAACTGGTGTGAGATGGTATCTCATTGTGGTTTTGATTTGCACTTCTCTAATGACCAGTGATGATGAGCTTTTTTCATATGTTTGTTAAATGCATAAATGTCCTCTTTTGAGAAGTGTCTGTTCATATCCTTCACTCACTTTTTGATGGGGTTGTTGGTTTTTTCTAGTAAATTCAAGTTCCTTATAGATTCTGGATATTAGCCCTTCGTCAGACGGATAGATTGCAAAAATTTTCTACCATTCTGTAGGCTGCCTGTTCACTCTGATGATACTTTCTTTTGCTGTGCAGAAGCTCTTTAGTTTAATTAGATCCCATTTGTCAATTTTGGCTTTTGTTGCCATTGCTTTTGGTGTTTTAGTCATGAAGTCTTTGCCCATGCACATGTCCTGAATGGTACTCCCTAGGTTTTCTTCTAGAGCTTTTATGGTTTTAGGTCTTAGGTTTAAGTCTTTAATCCATCTTGAATTAGTTTTTGTATAAGGTATGAGGAAGGGGTCCAGTTTCAGTTTTCTGCATACGGCTAGCCAGTTTAAGGATTATAAATCATTCTACTGTGAAGACGCATGTACATATATGTTTATTGCAATACTATTCACAATAGCAAAGACTTGAAACCAACCCAAATGCCCATCAATGATAAACTGGACAAAGAAAATGTGGCACATATACACCATGGAATACTACGCAGCCATAAAAATGGATGAGTTCATGTCCTTTGCAGGGACATGGATGAAGCCGGAAACCATCATTCTCAGCAAACTAACACAGGAATAGAAAACCAAACACCACATGTTCTCACTCATAAATGGGAGTTGAACAAGAGAACACATGGACACAGGGAGGGTAATATCACACACTAGGGCCTGTTGTGGGGTGGGAGGCTAGAGGAGGGATAGCATTAGGAGACATACCTAATGTAGATGATGGGTTGATGGGTGCAGCAAACCACCATGGCACGTGTATACCTATGTAACAAACCTTCACGTTCTACAAATATATCCCAGAACGTAAAGTATAATTAAAACACACACACACACACACACACACACACACACACACAAGAAAGAAAGAGAGAAGAGGAAGGACTTCTGGAGGCTGAGGACAGTTCAGCCAGGGGCAGTCAGAGAAGACTTCAGTAGCTGGGCAGCCCTACTTCAGGGGAAGATCACCTTCCCACTCCATCCTCATCTTCCAGCTCTCCATTCATCTCACTGAGAGCCACCTCCACCACTCAATAAACCTTGCACTCATCCTTCCAGCCCACATGTGCTCTGATTCTTCAGGTACACTGGGCAAGAACCCAGGTTGTAACACTGGCCCCTTTTCTTCGGATAAAGCAGAGGGTCTAATTGAGCTGATTAATACAAGCCATCTGCAGACAGCAAAACTGAAAGAGCACACTGTAACACATGTCCACTTGGGCTTTAAGAGTTGTGAACACTCACCCCTATAAGCTGCTGTGGGGCCAGAGCCCCAAAACGCTCCTCATGACCTATGCACCTGCCTGTCTGCATGCTCCCCCTAGGGGTTTGAGCATCTAGGCATGGAAGAAGCCAGTCACACCCAGGTCACATGCCCTGCCAGGGGGATAAGGTTACTTCTCTAATTTTGATTTACTTTCCTCAAAATGTAGCCTATGCTATGCTTCCACCCTGTATTTGTCTTCCTTCTCAACACTTAATTTCTTTTTCCCTGCCCCTTTGACTCCAATACTGATTTGCAGCGCACTTCAACCTAGGGCAATGACACAAGATTTTACATTTGGAGTAAGATACTAATAGAGCAGCACTGAAGATGTGGGAGAAGCCAAGGAGACTTACCTTCACGTTAGGGACACCATATGTGGAGTCATTGCATCCAGATAAGTAAATCCACCCATTCCACATGAGTAGAGTCACTATCTTAGAAGAATGGCTAGTCTGGCTTCTTGCAACCCTCATCTAATATCTACTTTTTCTTCTATCAAAACAACTAGAAATGCAATGATATAGAAATTTTCAAATCTACTATAGGAACAACCTCCTTACCAGTTCCTCGTGCTTTGGCTCTCCCTTTCATTTCCATTGTGCTACACTAGAATCATGTTAAACAAACAAAAAAGCTCCTTTATCAGAGTGCAAAGATTAAAAAAAATCAACAACCTAATAAGTGCAAATAATTTTTTTACCATGTTTTCAAAAGAAATGCTCAGACATTAAAAGTTTGAATCTTACAAAATTAGTTGTGAATCAGGTACTAATTAATATATGATTAGACATTTTGAGATCCAAAATCAAATGAGAGCTTGGCTATCTTACCCTGAGACAGAAGAAATCACTGAAAGGCAAGTCTAGAGAAAAGTCTTTGAGCAAGAACAAATGCCTGTGAGTGAGAACTCACTCGGAGGATCCCCTAAAAGCACAAGGAATACCTTATGGGAGTTTCTAAAGGGCCAGATATTGGTATAACTGCTTCACAAAACTGTCATTTAAACCCAGTTCGGATATGGCCTGACTGCAGATATTGTACAAATGCAATCATGTAAAAGACTCACAGAACCTTCGGTTCTCTTCTCAAACAGCCATTTCTGAAATAAATCCCAAGAAGTCAACTCCAACATGATTCCTAGGGAAGAAACAAAGCAGCTTCAGTTTTCACACTTTGTTTTCAGTTTCCAGTTGCATATTCTAACCTGTTGAGGAGGTTCATTTTCATTAAACACTATGTATTATAGATATATGTATACAAATATAACACACATACTCTATATACCCATAGTGTGTATATATATTATATATATATGTGTATATATAATATATATATATTTTTTTCTTTCTCAGATACT
>NW_016807111.1:188784-194800 GCF_001698545.2 Rhinopithecus bieti
TGGGTAAAGAAAGAAAATGTTAAATTTTATATTTATTTTTTAACCAAGTATTTGTTGAGCATTATACCCAGTTGTGACATATCCTAGATAAAATGAAGAAACCATGTCATCTAATAGCTCAAAGCTAAGTAGGGAAGACAGAAACACAAACATAATTACAACAGACTCTGAAAAGTGTACAAATTAGTATATGCATGAAGTATACTTGTGACAGATATAAGGGGTTTCAGCTAAGTATTCACAGAAAGAATACTTGGCCAACTCTTAAAGAATGAGTAGAAGTTCTCTACATATAACTTAAACATAAAACTACCTCAACCTTAAGTACTACAGAATGCATAAATGAGTGCTCTAACAGGGAACAGACTCAAAAACCTTGATATGACCTTGTTTATAAGACTAGATCACCTTACTGATGAACTTAATAGCTCCTTATATATATCCCTTTTTTTCTGACCCTGCATTAGAAATACTGAAATGCATTCTTTCTCTTTGTTCAGCTTCTTTGAACTTATCCACTCTATATATGTATTGAATCAAGAAAACAGTTGGGAATTTCCCTAGAGTTGCTTTCTTTTCAGCATTTATTATTTTCCTTCCTTCAAATAATATCCCATCTGCTTTTGGAAAACTACTAGTTTTGCATTATAGGTTATGCAATTTTGATGATACTGCCTAGGGTTTATTCACACAGCTCATGCTCTTGGCCACAGTGATTGGGGTCAAAGAAAGGTTCCAACAGATTGATTATTTATTGGATGAGTTCACTAATTAATGGATGTATGCAGGCTTAAGCCAATAGGTACATTATATTTTCCTGGCCATCAAGATTGCTATAGGTATTGGCCAATAATTTAGTCCAGTCCCAAAAGTGTGATCCTGAGAACAATTGTTAGGCCTGTGAGACAATAGCTTCTCTGAAGTGGGTAGTAGAAGAATGTAAAGGTTGCTGCTTGCTGCTGCTCTTGTACATCCATTGAGAGGCACTATTCAAAGGGCTGAGCTAGCCCGGAGAGCAAGGGACAGTATAAAGAGAAATTCTAATCATTAGAATTAGAGTCTCTAATTAAACTGAACTGCTTGTTTACATTATAGCCAATAATACCTCAGTTTTATTAATCCAATTTAAGTTGAATTGTCAATCACTTAGAGCAGAAAGAGCCCTGACTGATAGATACCATCATCTTTCTGGTCAATTTGTTGCAATTCTTCATTTGCATAAGTTGGTAAACTTTTCACTTCTTAACAGTTGGGATCTTACCAGTCTACAGAGAGGCAGTCTACTTTTATCTATTTTCCACTTGCTTCACAAAATCAGGATGATCCAGGAACTGCCATCTATGTAATTGAGAGCATTTAAGTGTAATACTTTATGATACCTTTTGTCACCTTGCTTCTTTCCTTTATGTTATCTCTTTACTTTTCTGGTTCAGAAAGTCAATTTCCATTTTCATGGGTCTTCCAATGACATTCTTTTCCTAAAGCACCTTATTTTTATATAGATATTTTAGCTTTTAAGAAATTGATGTATACAGTTAATATGCAGAGCACATGCTGTTAGGTAGCTACTAAACCGATTTATATAGCCTGTCAGAGCAACTATCTCTGAAACCACTTTACCAAAGTTTAAAATTATCTGAAAATAGTAAATTAAAAATAATTACCTGGAAAGAAGTATTCTAACTTACCAATGATCAGATTCACAAGATTGCCACAAATTGGGTATGAATAATATCTAAAAATATAAAATATAATAAAATATACATAATATTATGTATAAAACCATATTATGCATATGATAACTTCCAAATTTGTTTTTTTTTTTTTCTGAATCACAAAGTGCTTCAAGGTCATCAACAAAGATTAATTACCATGTTTCTGTGAATTTGTACATGGGCTTCTTGTTTCTTAGAGATTTCTGGTTGACTGCTTGATTGATAAGTTTTATCTTACTTAAACTGACTATGGTGCCATCAGTTTTTTTTCCTCACTTAAGTTCTACACATACATATGCATAAAATGTTGGTTATTAGTTATTCCCCTTGCTTTTCCTGCATCATTTATTTTCTTCAATAAGTGGCTTCAGGGAAAAAATAAAACACTGGCTAAGGATTAAAAACAGTTACTTGTTCTCATCCAAGTTACAAATTAGTGTTTATAATTAAACTCCAACCTTAACAATTTCTTTGTTTTGAATCCATCCTGTTGAGTGGATACAGAATTGTCTAAGTATATTTCTTCTAACCTAATGCTAATAATGTACTGGCTTCTGCACCTTTATAATTGTTCATTAGCTTCAAGCAGTATGTTTTGACTTCTATGTCCTTGAAACTATGAAATTATGTTTCTACAATTCAGTTTTTCTAATGTTTCCACTTTACATAGAATGCATTATGAATCTGAGATCTGAGGCATTTTTAGAAATTCTGAACTGGAGATATCAGTGTAGTCAGAACAGTGTCAAATGTGTAACCCAAACAACATAATTGGTACTTTGAGGTTGAGGTTGATGTGACATTCTCTTGAACATATTTTAATACTTATGCATATTTAAATTAAAATTTTAACCTCCTGACATTCAAACCAACAAGCCAATCACTATCCAACTAGAGAGACATGTCTTACAAATAAGATGACGCCACAAAAATCATTTGTCTTGAGTCTATGTTCATAGAACAAGAGATTTGAAAAAAGACTAGTTGTTTACTAATATTTTGATAGTGAATTTTTATATTAGAATAGCTTTTCCAATGGTTTATACACCCAGAAATCATATCAAATATGTTTGTCTTTATATTGAAAGGCTGCTATCTAAAAATGATGGTATGGCATGTGTTCAAGCATGACATTCATTTCATTTTACAATTTTATCTTTTTATATAGCAGGTAGGTTTCTGGCTATCCCACACAATATAATGTTTTGTTTCCAGGAAGACTGGATGAGGTAGGCATCTGTATTAGACATACACTATACCTCCCTATCAGAATCTACCTGTCCAGAAGTAGTATTATTTATTGTATCCCTTTTTGATCCTTGTTACCAGTGTCAAAGTAGCAAGGCTTCTGCAAAGAAGCTTAGCTTTGATCGTGGCCAGAGCCAGGTTAGCAGGTGAGACGTTAAAGTTTGTTTTGCCCCAACATGATCTTGTCATGACTCATTTTGGTGCCATACAGCTGAAGGTATGTTTTGGTTGAGGATTCTAACTTCCAGTGAATTCACGCACAGCTGGATCTTGTTGGGAAAAAGGATCATCTTTCAACCCTTCAACGGTATTTTCTACTTACAATTTCATTTAACATTTATCAGAGTGCCAGCTTTGTAGTAAAATGCTGAAGTGAAAATTCTTATGTTTAATAGGAGGCAAAAGTGAAAATTATTGTATCTGATTGAATCCGTCCTTGCAGTGAACAGTTGAAATTTAAATTGGGAAGGTGCCAGAGGCCTTTTGGCTACCTTCCATAATTGTCAAGTTCCATGGAATGCAGGAAGTTATTTTAATTCCAAGTAACAAGAATAAATTTGCATCCTGAGATCCAGTGCTGCTACTTAAAACCAAAATACACCAATATTTTATGGCACAGAAATACAGAAGATCCTTCTTGCCAATTGCCTCTGTGTTTATTTACTTCAAGTCCCAGAAGAACAACCCAAATCAGTTTTGCCACTGACATTATAAATAGCATAGCAAATTCATAAGGAGTCTTTTCTTCAAAGAACGGAAATGAATTTGAAGTCTGATTAAACTCACAGTGTCCTTGTGAGGGAGATAGGAAGAGACAGAGTATTTTGTCTAATTTCAAGTTCAAGAAAGCAAGGAACACAAAAGTTAAGTGGCTGGTGTCCATTTATTCAAGTAAATTTATTCAGGAGTTGCGCCAGAAATAAAGATCAAGTCTCCTGGCCCATGCACTAGGCCCATGCTGCCTCACAGCTTTCAAAACCATCATTTTCTTGGGAAATGCTAAAAAGCTTTCCCCTACCATACATACTAGATTCAGACACACTGCCATCTACTGACCCACCAAAGGATGTGCCAGCATAAGACATCTTGACCTTCAAGGGAGGGAGGAACACCTTGAGAGGAGGTGAGATCCTGCTTTCCCTTCAGAATGCCACCTCCAGGATGCCAATGGTTTGTGTCTACAGTACTATGTAGGAAAGTGCTGCAAGAGATAAGTAAACTTAGAACATTTCCTCCCCGATCAAGGGATTAGTATCCTGGCACTATTAATATTTATGTAATGATGTCACAATGCACTATGTTGTCTATATGTGGGACATCCTTGAAATAACCCCTTCCCCTCAATACTCCTATTTTGACATATTTGTCTAGGGATTTGAATCGTCTAAGATAGCCTTTCTTTTTCACATAAAACAGTTTGAAGAATGCCATATGATTTTTGTGTTCTCTATTTTGTCTTTCACTGGTGTCCTATAAGATGTGCTAGTTATCCTACATGATGCCAAGAAAGGCATAATAGAAACCAAGCTAAATAGCCCCAGTCCTGTGCTTGTAGAAAAATATCATAAAATGTCCTAAAAGAGCTTTAACAATAGGAGAACTAGGCTCCTAAGTATATATTTTCAGCAAGATTCTTTTTTGTTCAGAGCCAAGGTATTTTTTTTCCCAGAAAAAATATCAGTGTCTTTCTTGCCACATCAACTCTTTAGAGCTTGCCTGCATTCTTCATAGAATAAGAGTAACATTTTCCAGACTTGATCAAGTGATGATGAATACAATTACTGTTTTGTTCCGTTTTACAGCCAAAAATTAAAGTTATGATGTTTGTCTATTGCTTGTGATTGTACTTAGTTCATTGCCTCTAAGACAGAAGTTAAATTTAAGTATGTGGACCATATATTTCTTTTTTGATGAGCATAAATGGATAAAATTAGTATTTTAATATATACAATCCACATAGTAGCAGAGAAGCATTTGTGCCACGCTGGTTACTTGTCTTCATTTGCTTTAAGGTCTCAAGAAAAGTTTATCTCCCAGGATGGTGGTTCATAGGCACTGTGATTGAGGACTATACATAGAAAACTTATTGTGAATATAGAACTTATTTCTATTCTTTCAGGATATGAAATCTTATGTAGATGATAATTTGATTGTTTTTATAAAATAATTGGTTTGGTGTTACAGTTAGTCAAGCAGAACTTATCCTTTGAAGTTTACAGCCTGAAACTCAATTTGAAGAAGACCATTGATTTAATTTGGAATAAATGTCTGTATGTGTCCATCCAAATCTTTACAGAAATACCTTATTTTGAAGTCTTCTTAGGCAGAAATAAGAAACTGTTGTTTCCAAATTTTTTAAATGTCAAGAGGGTCTCTAAAATTATGACAGAGGTGAGGGATACAAAGAGAGATACATTAAGAATGGAAACATCTGGGAGTTTTACTGACTCAATGAAACTAGGGCATTGTGAAAACTTTATCGAAAAATCCACAGAGAGAAAAGTCCAGTTCAGAAATCTGGCCCTCACATGTTCAGTCCTTAGTAAAGGCTTATTAGATGTTGCAAGATGAGAGTGAGGTCCAGGAATGGTTAAATGGAAAATGAGAAGATAAAAGGTTATGAGGAGAGAGGGAAGGAATAATAGGAGGGTGCCAAGGCATTTGAACATCTTTGGTATGAACTTGGACAAGGTGCTAGACATTTGGAAAGCTTATCTGAGTTAAATTGAACTACCAAACTTATTGAGAAGCAGTAACAAGAACAAAATGTTCTTTAGCCTTGTTCTATTTAAAGCAGATGCACGTATATCAATCTTTTACAACATGATTATTTATATTTGATTCTTCTCGTAAAATCATCACAAGACATCAAATTGTCAGAATAAACAGATTTTTAAAATGCTTGCAGAAACTGTTTTCCTGACACTGGAATGGTGAATTAATTCAAGTGTTATCCATATGTTTCTTCTGTTATTCTTTCTTTTAATTTTTTCTGTCCTTATATTTTTGATGACTTAAGACAGAGATATAACATATATTATAATTATAATATA
>NW_016807111.1:194826-257254 GCF_001698545.2 Rhinopithecus bieti
AGAGTTGAGGAGACAGCTGAGAGTTCCCGGACAAAAGCAGCTAGGGTTCACAGAGCATGAGAGAGGGGAGAGCTGCACAGGGAGAAAACTCTGGCAATATCTATCGGGTCTTTCTCGAGTGTTTCAGGAGAGAACTGATCTGCATATGTGTGGGTGAAGTCTACTCAAAATTGAAGAATGAACCTCTGGAAGGACCAAAGGGAACAATTCTTGGAGCTCAGGTTAAGCCAAGAATATTTTATTTTTCTTCACCATCCAGAAGGGTCAGTTCATCAGGAGGATATAACATTGCCAAGTATTTATGCAAGTAGTAACAGAGCTTCAAAATACATGAAACAAAAATAGATAAAGCTGCAAGGAGAAAGAGACACATTCAAAAAACAGTTGAAGGTTTCAATATCCCACTCTCAATAACTGATAGAAAAAGTTATGCTAATTCTATACAAACTCTTCTAAAAATTTAAAAGTATGGAATACTTTCCTAATCAGTTAATGATGCTAGCATTACTCTGACACCAAAACAAACAAACAAAAAAAGCATTACAAGAAAAGAAAACTGGCTGGACACAGTGTCTCACGCCTGTAATCCCAGCACTTTGGGAGGCCGAGGCAGGTGGATCACAAGGTCAGGAGATCAAGAACATCTTGGCCAACATGGTGAAATCCCATCTCTACTAAAAATACAAAACTTAGCCAGGCATGGTGGCACGCGCTTTTAATCCCAGCTGCTCCAGAGGCAGAGACAGAAGAATCACTTGAACCCAGGAGGCGGAGGCTGCAGTGAGCCGAGATCGCACCATTGCACTCCAGCCTGGATGACAAGAGTGAAACTTTGTCTCAAAAATAAATAAAACAAAATAAAATCAGAGACCGATATTTTGCATGAACATAAGATATAATAATCCAACAATATGTAAAACGCATAACGTGTCATTACCAAATATGTATTAACCCAGAAAATGCAAAAGTGGTTTAACATTTGAAATTTATCAATATAATTTACCATGTTAACAGATTAAAAAGAAAAAAACATACAGTAATCTAAGTAGATGCAGAAAAAAACTAAGACAATCAGATTGAACATCTATTTCTGAAAAAACTCTTGGCACATGAGAAAAAGACAGGAACTTGATAAAGAAAATCTACAAAAACCTACATATAATATCATATTTGTGTTAGGGATTAAATGCTTTTCTCCTAAGGTAAGGAACAAGAAAATTTCATTCCCTAGAAGGATCTAGTTAGTGCACTAAGGCAAGAAAAATAAATAAAATACATTCAGATTGGAAAACAAGTAATTTATTATTATTATTATTATAATTTACGTTCTGGGATAGATGTGCAGAACGTGAAGTTTTGTTACACAGGTATACCATGCTATGGTGGTTTGCTGCACCCATCAACAGTCATCTACATTAGTTATTTCTCCTAATGCTATCCTTCCCTTAGCCCCCCACCCACCGACAGACCCTGGTGTTTGATGTTCCCCTCCCTGTGTCCATGTGTTCTCATTGTTCAACTCTCACTTATGAGTGAGAACATGTGGTGTTTGGTTTTCTGTTCCTGTGATAGTTTGCTGAAAATGATGGTTTCCAGCTTCATCCATGTCCCTGCAGAGGACATGGACTTATCCTATTTTATGGTGCGTAGTATTCCATGGTGTATATGTGACACATTTTCTTTATCCAGTCTATCATTGATAGGCATTTGGGTTGGTTGCGAGTCTTTGCTATTGTGAATAGTCCGGCAATAAACATATGTGTGCATGTGTCTTTATAGTAGAATGATTTATAATCCTTTGGGTATATCCCAGTAATAAGATTGCTGAGTCAAATGATATTTCTGGTTCTAAATCCTTGAGGAATTGCCACACTGTCTTCCACAATGGTTGAACTAATTTACACTCACACCAACAGTGTAAAAATGTTCCTATTTCTCCACATCCTCTCCAGCATCTGTTGTTTTCCGACTTTTTAATGATCACCATTCTAACTGGCGTGAGATGGTATCTCATTGTGGTTTTGATTTTTTTTTTTTTTTTTTTTGAGATAAAGTCTAACTCTGTCACCCAGGCTGGAGTGCAGTGGTGCGATCTGAGTTCACTGCAACCCCCGCCTCCGAGTTCAAGCAATTCTCCTGCCTCAGCATCCTGAGTAGCTGGGATTACAGGCATGTACTATCACATGCTGCAAATTTTTGTATTTTTAGTAGAGATGGGGTTTCACCATGTTGAATAGGCTGGTCTCAAACTCTTGACTTCCAATGATCTGCCCACCTTGAGCTCCCAAAGTGCTGGGATTACAGGCTTGAGTCACTGCACCCAGCCGGGAAACAATCAAACATTTTATTTCCAGATATGATCATCTATGTAGAAAATCAACTGACATCTACAAAAAAACTATTAGAAATAATAAGTGAGCTTTGCAAGTTTGCAAGGTGCAAACTTTATATACAATAAATAAATTCTATTTCTATATACTAACAATAAACAATGTGAAATAAAAACAGTATTTGTAATAATATACATAAAACACTTACCGATAAATGTAATGAAAATGTAAACAATATAAAGCATTAATGAGAGAAATTAAATGAGATAAAAATAAATAGAGAGGCAGTCCGTATTTATAGATGAGAAGACTCAATATTGTTAAAGTAGCAATTCACAAATTGATCCATATTCAATCCGATTTCAGTCAAATGCCAGCAGTTTGTTTTATAGAGGTTGGCAATCTAATTCTAATATTCATATGGAAATTCAGAGAACTTAGAATAGCTCAAATAACTTTGAAAAAGAACATAGTTGAATGACTTACACAAGCTGACTTCAATGCATACTATGAAAGCTGCATTAATCAAGGAACTATGATATTGGCATCAAGATAGACAAATAGATAAATGGAACAGATTGAAGAATCCAGAAATTGATTTTCAACAAAAGTACAAAGACAATTCAGTGAAGATAGAATAGTCTTTTAGAAAAATGATGCTGGATCAATTGAATATTCACATGCAAAAAAAATAAAAGAACTTTAATCTATACCTTGCATCATGTACAGAAAACTTAAAACTATTAAAATTCCTAGAAGATAACAGTTATCTTGAGTTAGGCAAAGATTGCTTATATAAAGTCACTAAAGCCACACATATATATGAGAAAAAGATTAATAAATTACATGTCATCAAAATTAAGTATGTTTGTTGATCAAAAGACACTGCTAAGAGAATGATAAGGAAAGCCATAGACCAGAAGGAAATATTTGCAATTCACATAGTTAGTAAATGATTTGTATGTTGAATATATAAAGAACTTTCAAAATAAGAAACAAACAAAAAACGTATTAAATTAAAGGCGAAATTTTGAACTGACTCTTTAAAAATGATATGAATGCCAACTAAACACATACAAGTATGCTGAAATTATTAATCATTAGGGAAATGGAAACTAAATTTAGAATGAAGTATCTCTACACATCTAGTAGAATGTTTACAATAAAAAAAAAAAAACTGACCCCACCAAGTGTTGTGAAAGATGTGAAGCCATTTATTTCATTCATAGGTATTTATAGAAGATAAGCAAAAATATGTCCATAGACAAGGTTGTTCATAGCAACATTATATGTAATCCACAATACCTGGAAACAACCCAAATTTTCATCAATAGATGAATGTGTAAACAAATTTCAGCATAATGAATTACTGCTCAGAAAGAAAAGTGAATGAACTAATGATATGCAAAAGGACGTATAATGAGATTTGGGAAACACTGTCTCAAATATGGCACCTTGACATATTGAAGAAAAGCACAGAAGCAGACATGTTACTCTGAACTTACCCTCAACCCTCACCTTCTTCTCTTAAAGAGGTCATGAGATCTTCATGTGAGAGTTGCTATACCTGTACCTTGAGGAAAGAAACCTCCTTCTCTCTGAAGATGAAGGGTCACAGAGAAATATCTGAATAAACATGTCTTACTAAGTTTCCCCCAGATTATCATTATTAGATCACACCTCCTTTGTCCAGTATATCCACTTTTCATCAAACCTAGTATAAAATACAGTTGACCCTTGAACAACATGGGGGTGCTACGAGCACTAACTCGCTACACAATAGAAAAACAGCATATAACCTTTGACTGCCCCCAACTTAACTACTAATAGCCTACTGTTGACCAGAAGAAGCCTTGTCGATAATATAGATAGTTGATAAACATGTATTTTGTAGGTTAATGTATAATATAACGTATTATTACAATCCAGTAAGCTAGAAAAAACAAAATATTGTTAAGAAAATCATAGGAAAGAAAATACATTTATAGTGCGGTATTTGCTTATGCTGTAAGTTTACCTCATGTGTTTACAAGATAAATCGTCTGTCTGAAATGATGAACAAAGGGAGCTGCAGACCTCTATCTACAGCACATGTCAAGCAATTCAACTTTTGCTTAAAATTCCATGACTTTTCTCCACTTCTTAGGGGCACCTCCAGCAGCACTAGTGGCTCTAGTGGCACTTTGTGTGGTTCCCTGTTATTAAAGATTTAAGGTATTGCACTAAACAAGATGAAAAATACACGAGAACTGCAAAACATCACTTTTTACTGCAATATGCAATTTACTGGAGAGATCAACTGCTCACTGGAAGATGATTCGCCTCACCTAGCATTTTAAGCAGATACATGCAACACTTATTAATAAGAGGAGTTGACTGCAAAAATATTGCAGTAGTACAATATGTACTACACATAGTTTATGCAGTTACAATTTAATATCACATTTTTATGTTTGTTTACATTTCTTTCTACTACATATAGCTATGCTACATATGGTCTGTAAGTGTGAGCATAAGTTTTGATAAGTTTTACTTTTTGCAATAGATTTGTGTGTATTTTGTGAGAATTGATGAAATATACTAGTATCTATGTATGATTTTTTTCATTTTTGACATAGCTTTTCTTTTCTTTTGACATTTCTAGACTATGCAGTTCATCTGGGAGTTTTCAAATTCTTGCAAATCTCTAAAAGTTTTTTAATATATTGGTTGAAAAATTTCCATGTCTAAGTGGATCTGCACAATTCAAACTTGTTCAAGAGTCAATTTCATACCCAAGTTTAACTGTTTATTTTGGTTTTCATATCCTTATGAGGATTCATTCCCATGTCATGTAAAATATATTACATGGTTGTAGGTATGTGCTGTACCCTGAGAAGAACATAGGCCATTTGTTTTCACCCAGGAGTCTTAGTTTTTAAATATACATATGCCAACCTGAGAGGCACTGAACTAATGCAGCCATGCTTTGTGTGTTCTAGCCCTGTTTGAAAGTTCTTTTTTGTCTAAGGAAAGGAAAACAATTCTCAGGGAACTCATTTAGAATAATATCCCTGTACTTTCTTATGAGGAAGAGAAAGTTGCTTGTTGAAGCCTTTGGAGACGAAGTTTTAAGGTGCTAAGAAAGAAAAGTAGATCACTCTATTTTTTCTCTCACAAAGCTGTGTCTAATTTCCACACAATATGAAAGTCGTATCTCTTATGTCACTACTAATCCACATGCCATGTTCTACCTTGTGTTGCTATTACACTTTTTATTTCAATAGGTTTTTGAGGAACAGGTGGTGTTTGGTTACATGAATAAGTACTTTAGCCATGATTTCTGAGATTTTGGTGCACCCATCACCTGAATGGTGTACACTGTACTCAATGTATAGTCTTTTATTCCTGGCCACGCCCCACCCTTTCACCTGAGTCCCCAAAGCGCAATGTACCATTCTTATGCCTTTGCTTCCTCATAGCTTAGCTCCCACATATGAGTGAGAACATTTGATGTTTGGTTTTCCATTCCTGAGTTACTTCACTTAGAATGATAGCCTACAATTCCATCCAGGTTGCTGTGCCATTATTTTGTTCCTTTTTATGGTTCAGTAGTATTCCATGGTATATATATACACACATACATACATACAACATTTTATTTATCCACTCTTTGATGGGCATTTGGACTGGTTTCCTGTTTTTGCAATTGCAAATTGTGCTGCTATAAACGGGCATGTGTAAGTATCTTTTTTTTTTTTTTTGTAAAATTACTTCTTTTTTTCTGGGTAGATACCTAGTCGTGTGATTGCTGGATCAATGGTAGATCTACTTTTAGTTCTTTAAGGAATCTCCACACAGTTTTCCATAGTAGTTGTACTAGTTTACACTTCCACCAACTGGGTAAAAGTGATCCCTCCTCACTGCATCCATGACAACATTGATTATTTTTTATTTTTTGATTATGGCCATTCTTGCTGGAGTGAGGTGGTATCACACTGTGGTTTTGAATTTGCATTTCCTGATACTGATGTTGAGCATTTTTCCATATGCATTTTGATGGGATTGTTTGTTTTCTTCTCACCTATTTGTCTGAGTTCTTTGTAGACTCTGGACATTGGTTGTACATTCCATGTGTTTGGACAAATGTATAATAATATGCATCCATCATTATAGCATCATAGACAGAATTTTCACCACCCTAAAAAAATCCTGTCTGCTTTGATTATTCATCCCTTCCTTCTTCCTCACTCCTGAAAAACACTAATCATTTTACCGTCTCCATAGTTTTGCCTTTTCTAGAATGTTATATAGTTGGAAGCATAGAATATGTAACCTTTTAAGCTTAGCTTTTTTCACTTAGTAATATTCATTTAAGTTTTCTCCATGCCTTTTTATGGATTGATAGCTCATTCCTTTTTAGCACTGAATAATATTCCATTGTCTAGATGTAACACAGTTTATTAACCTACTGACATCTTGATTGATTCCAGTTTCAGGAAATTATGGATAAAACTGGCACACAAATCTACGTGCAGGTTTTTCAATGGATGTATGTTTTCATTTTCTTCAGGTAAATACCAAGGAGCACAAGTGCTGGTTCACATGGTAACAATATGTTTAGATTTGTAAGAGACTGCCAAACTGTCTCCCAAAGAGGCAGTACCATTTTGCATTCCCACCAGCAATGAATGAAGAGTTTCTGTTTCTCTGATCTGTGGGGATGCTCTTTGACTTACGATAGGGCTATGTCTGGACAAATCTATGGTAAGTTGAAAATATAAGTCAAATGTGTGTTTTTGACTGAGAGTACTTTCAACTTACCACAGATTTGTCCAGACACGATCCCATCATAAATCGAGAAACGTACTGAATGTGTATCACTTTCACAACACCATAAAGTGAAAAAAAAATAAATCTTAAGTCGAACCATTGTAAGTAGGAAACCATCTGTATTTGGTATTCACAGTGTTCCAAATTTTGGTCACTTTAACAGGTAAGTAATGATATCTCCCTAGCATTTTAATTTGCATTTCCCTGATGATGTATGATGTGGATGTGAAGTATCTTTTGTTTTCTTTTTCTCTTCTTTTTTTTTTTTTTTTTTTTTTTGATACAGGGTCTCACCCAGTCACCCAGGTTGGAGTGCAGTGGTAACTCACTGCAGCCTCTAACTCCTGGTTTCAAGTCATCCTCCTACCTCAACCTCTCAAGCCACTGGAACGACAAGCACATGCCACTTGATGTCTGGCTTATCTATTTATTTATTGGTAGAGACAGGGTCTTGCTTTGTTGCCCAGTCTAGTCTTGAACTCCTGGCCTTCAGTAGTCCACCCACCCCAGCTTCCCAAAATGTTGTGATTATAGGTATAAGCCACATGCCAGGACTCCTGGAGTATCTTTTCATGTGCTTATTTGCCATTTGCATATCTTCTTTGGTGAAGTATCTGCTAATATCGTTTTTAAGAGTTATTTGTATATTTTGGATAAAAATCTTATCAGATATGTCTTTTGCAACTATTCTGCCCCAGTCTTGTCTTTTTATTCTCTTGACAGTGTCTTTCACAGACCAGAAAATTTTAGTTGTAATAAAGTTCAGCTTATCAAAACCTTCTTTCAATTATCATGCCTTTGGTGTTATATCTAAAGAAATTATAGCCAACCCCAAGGTAATCTAGATTTTCTCTCTGTTATCTTCTAGTGATTTTATAGCTTTGTGTTTTACCTTTAGGTTTGTGTCCATTTTCAGTTAGTTCTTGTGAAGAGTGTGAGGTCTATGTCCAGATTCATTTTTTGCATGTGAATGTCCAGTTGTTCCAGTGCCACTTGTTGAAAAGACTGTTTTCTCCTTTGTATTGACTTTGCTCTTTTGTCAAAGATCAGTTGACTATACTTATGTGGGTCTATTTATGGGTTCTCTGTTGTGCTCCATTGATCTATTTGTCTATCCCTTCATCAGTACCACACAGTCTTGATTAATATAGCTTTATAGTAAGCCCTGAAGTTGGGTAGTATCAGTCCTCCAACTTTATTCTCCTTCAATATTGTGCTGGCTATTGCAAGTCTTTTGCTTTTTTATATAAATTTTAGAATAAGTTTATTGATATCAACAAAACAACTATCTAAGATTTTAATTGGGAGTGCATTCAATCAATAAATCAAATTGAGAACTGACATCTTGATAATATTGTCTTGCTACTCATGAATATGGAGAATCTCTCCATTTGTTTTGTTATACTGTTTTCTATACCTAAACACAGTTTTTCTGATGTAGATATGTACATATTTTGTCAGATTTATGCATAAGTATCTCCTTTTGTGGGTGCTATTCATGAATATGGAATATCTCTCCATTTGTTTTGTTATACTGTTTGCTATACCTCAGCACAGTTTTTCTGATACAGATATTGTACATATTTTGTCAGATTTATGCATAAGTATTTCCTTTTGTGGGTGCCAATGGAAATGGCATTGTGTTTTTAATTTCAAATTCTACTTGTTCATTGCTGGCATAAAGGAATGTGAATTGGCTTTTTGTGTATTAATCTTGTATCTTATATCTTACAATCTTGCTAACATTTCTTAGTAGTTTTAGAAGGTGTTTCTTCTTGTCGAGTGTTTCAAGAATTGACTTTCAAGAATTTCAAGATATTCTACATAAACAATCATATCGAATCATATCATCTGTGAACAAACACAGTTTTATTTATTCTTTACCAATCAGTATAGCATTTTTTTTCTTTTGTTGTTGTTGTTGCTGTGTGTGTGTGTGTGTGTTGTGTGTTTTTTTCTTTTCTTTTTTTTTTTTTAAAGACAGGGTCTTGCTTGGTCACTCAGGTGCTAGTGATGTGATTGCAGCTCACTGCAGCCTTGACCTCCGGGGCTCAAGTGATCCTCTTGCCTCAGCTGCCCAAGTAGCTGGAACTACAGGCACATACCACCATGCCTGGCTAGTTTTTGTACTTTTTTGTAGAGATGGGATTTCATCATGTTGCCCAGGCTAGTCTCAAACTCCCGGACTCAAGAAATCTGCCTGCCTCAGCCTGTCAAAGTGCTGGGATTACAGGAATGAGCTCACCGTGCCCTGCCGCCCTACCCGACCTCCCACCGGCCCTTTTTTTTTTTTTTTTTTTTTTTTGCTTCTTATTGCCATTAGCTAAACTTCAATATGATTTTGAAAAGGTTAGGTCATGACAGGAGATTATCCTGGCCCTTGTTCTCATCTGTGGCAAAATTAGATTTGCCACTCATCTAGTATGTTAGCTAGGTAGATATTTTGCAGCTATTCTTATCAATTTGAGGAGAAGTTTCTAAGTTTACTGAGGTTTTTTTTTTTATCATGAATGAGTATTGAATTTCATCAAATGCTTTTTCAGCATATATTAATATGATCATGAGATTTTAATTATTTATCTTATTGTAATGGATAACATTAATTTATTTTTGACTGTTGAACCAGCCTTGCACACTTGGGGTAAATTCCTCTTGGTCATGTATATTATCCTTTTTGTACTTAAAAAAATTCTGCTAACATTTTGTTGAGTATTTTTGCATCTATGTTTATGAGCAATATTGACCTGTAGTTTCCTTGTCTTGTAATGTCATTGTCTAATTTTGGTTTTAGGGTGATGTTGTCCTCATAGAATGAAAGTAGGAAGTATTCCTTATGCTTCTATCTTCTCAAAAAGTTTGTAGAGAATTGGTATTGTTTCTTCCTTCAATGTTTGGTAGAATTCATCAATGAACATTTATGGGCTGGTATCTTGGAAGGTTATTAATTGTTGATTCAATTTCTTTAATGAACATAGGCCCATTCAGATAGTCTATTTCTTCTTGTGTGTGTGGTTGACAGATTCTTTCACTAGTGTGTTGGCTATTTGGTATAGTCAGTGGGTATAGGTTACAGGTGTTTTCATGTGTTTGTTTTTCTTTTTTAAAGAAATATCCACTTGACATTATCTCTGTCCTTTCTATCAATCTGATTTATAAAGATAACAGCCATTTACTTACCTGCATAGGGTACTAAAAGCCTGGTAGAGAGTGTTTCTGGGAGTTCATAAAAGAAAGAAAATAGTAGACTAAGCATCAAAGACATTTAGTGATTTTGATTGTACAAGAAATCTAAAAGTTGGGATTTCAGAGCTAGTGCAGTGGCTCATTGATGACATGACTGACCTTAATTATTTCTGCTTTTTTTTCTTTCATTCTTGCCTGTAAATTTCTGTTTAGTCTACCTGTTTTGTTTTCTCTATTGCATTCCACTGCACTTTGTTTTCTAAACTCTCCTGGCAGTAAATGTGCCGCCTTCTGTTAGAATGGGAAGGGGCAGTGAGCCAGAAGTTTTGAAGGTACAGCTATTTCATAGACGCATTTGAAACGCTTCCTCCTGGTTTGTTGTTGTAGTTGTTGTTGGTGGTGGTGGTGGTGGTGGTGGTATTGGTGGTGATGGTTTGTTGTTTGTTTGTTTATGGTTCTACACTTCTTTCCCAAATTCAGTGCATGGAAAACCATGTACTTGAGCCTCCAATTAATGAGACTCATTGGGAATCTGTGGACACAGTTAGCTTGATTCTTGTGGTTTTCCCCCCGCAAGCAGTTAGCAAAGGTGTGAAAGCTGAAACCCAAATCATTCTTACTATTCATGTACATTTAACGTTGTGATTTCTGGATTCAGCTTGCATGTTTTCTCTTGTTTTTGTTACCCTTGTGAGTTTTAAAATCAATTTTATAATATTTTAATTGGACTTAAGGATAAAGATTGAGATAATGCATGTGTTCAACTTATCATATTCATGCAAAACATATTTCTTCTTATTTCAAAAATTTAACTTTGTTCTACTCTTTTAAAAAAAGCTACATCTAAGCTCACGAAACAGAAGTTATATACAGTTAAGTAACAGATAGTTAAGTCTCTCACATTTAATCAACAGAATCACATGGTGTTTGTTAAACATCCAGATTCCCAATTCCTCTACACATTCTAATTTAGAAGTCCGGGGTATGGTTAGGTATTTTTTTCTTTTAATTGAATTATCAGTTGAATCTTATGTTCAGACAAATTTGTTAAGCATGACTATATAAGTGTTTTCCAGTTCCACTGATAATACAAATTACCTGGGATGCTTGTTAAAAAATCCCTGGGTCTCATCTCAAATTCACTGAATCAGAATCTCTAGGGGAGGATGCTGAAAATATGTTTGTTCTAATAAGCCCTGAAGGTGACTATTATCAGGAAGGAATTTTAAGAAATGGTGTTCTAGATAAGTAGTAAGGTCAAGAACGACAAACAAGTTTTAATATGTCTGACCATTTTAATTGGCAGTGACTCTGGAAGGTTGTGCTGAGAACTCTGAAGCCTTGCTGTGACCTTTTGTGTAAGAGTTTTGTTATCAACTTGCAGGTGCTCATATAAGAAAATAATTTATTTTTAAATATAGTTATTCTACAAATGCCTATTATTTGCTGTGTGCCAAGCACTGTAGGTGCTAAGGATAGTCATGATGCTTACGAAAACTAATAATTGCTATACTGCAATTTAGAGTCTAATATAGAAGACAGGCATTCATCAAGCAATCACACCATTATGTAATTACAAAATATGATAATTGCTAAGAAGGAAAATTATAGGATATGATATTAGCATATGATAGGAAAATCTGATTTAGTTTAGAGATTTAATGACTTTTTTCGAAAGAAGATGGGCAATATATGTGAAATGTTTTATAAATGCGGTAAGTGGATGTAAAAATTTTTCATTAATGAAAGTAAATTTGAATTAAAAAAAAATTGCAGGTACCATGACATTTATCCTATGCTTTCTCTACTGGCCACTTATTCTTTAATATGTAAGAACACATTAAGTGATAAGGATTGCATTAAAGACAGAATCAGGTGCCTTACTCACTTTCAGAATTGTGGCAATCCCCATTTATACTCATATTTAACTTGATGTAAAGATGGTAGAATGTTCTACTTATGACACTGCTGTGCAGACTCAATCGTGCATCACTATGGAAACATGACACCACTGTGAAATAATCACATTATAATGAGGAAGAGAACTGCGTGGTGTGGGTTAAATAGTAAACAAGTACAAAACTTCAACAGTGAGAGTCTTAGCAGCAGTGGTTCACTGGGGAGAAAAGGGGTGGTTTACTCACATTGTTGTCCAACTGAAGGAACCATTTGAAAATAAATGAAGTCTACTGAAGTACTCACAAGTTCTGGTTCTTTTTTTTTAAAAAAGCCATAATCCCCGAGAGTTTAGTGAATTCTGAAAAGTCAATGAATCTAACATTTGTGAACTTGTTTTTATATATTTTAACAGAAAATGTCATGAATTCTAGCTGTCTGGGTGGTTTCCTAGAAAATCTATTTGAGGGTTTCCTAGAAAATCTATTTGAGGATGAGTCATAGGAGGTTTTGAAGGCAAGATCATGTAGTTCCTCATTGCTTGCAAAGATTTTTTTATTTTTTAAAGACAAACCTTGAGACCAGTCACAGTGACTCACACCTGTAATCCTAGCACTTCAGGGAGGCCAAAGCGGGAGGATTAACTGAGCTCAGGAGTTCAACACCAGCCTGGGGAACATAGTGAGACTTTGTCTCTACAAAAAATAAAAACAAAAATTATCCACACATGGGGACACACACAAGCGGTCTCAGCTACTAGGGAGACCGAGGTGGGAGGATTGCTTGAGCTCTGGGGTTCAAGGCTGCAGTGAGCCAATATTGCACCACTGCACTCAATGCTAGGTCATAGAGCGAGGCCCTGTCTCAAAAAAAAAAAAAAAAAAAAAAAAAAAAAAAAAAAAAAAAGACAAACTTTGAGAAATCAAACAATTGGAAATTATTAGATTAGGCCACCTCTAAAATAGTCTCTAGCTCTCATAATCGCAGAGTTTCCCTAGGAATTGTTAAAAGAGAAAATTACAATAAATTTACATTAAATTTCAAGTTGGATTTTATTGCAATTCTAGAATTGGCAAACTTTCATTGTATAAAGCTGAATGAATGTTCTGATGAGTTAAGCAAAAGAGGTTGGCTTTATGGGCAGGATAGAACCAAAGAAAGAAAACATAGAAAACAAAACAAAACAAAAAGATTGGTCATTTCAAAACTACTTTATAGGATTAAAACAGAGAAGTCTTAGGCTGGGCATGGTTGCTCATGTCTGTAATCCCAGCAATTTTGGAGGCCGAGGCAGGTGGATCACCTGAGGTCGGGAGGTCGAGACCAGCCTGACTAACGTGGTGAAACTCTATCTTTCCTAAAAATACAAAAAATTACCTCGGTGTGGTGGTGCGCGTCTGTTAATCCCAGCTACTCAGGAGTCTGAGGCAGGAGCATTGCTTGAACCCAGGAGATGGAGGTTGTGGCGAACCGAGATGGCGCCATTGCATGCCAGCCTGGGCAACAACAGCAAACCTCTGTCTCAAAAAAAAAAACCAAAAACACACACACACACACACACACACAAAACAAAACAAAAAAATAAACCAGAGAAGTCTTCCTTATCAACCTTCCCCAGTTTCCCAGTTTGACTAGTATCTTGTTTGTTTTATGTTTTGCTTTTTTGCTTTTTTTTTTTTTTCCGAAAACTGGCTCTTTCGAAAGTTTAGTTTGACCATGTGGCCCTTAGCACAAATGACTCCTTCCTGGTTCACTAGAGCCTCATGTAGGAGGCTAGTCCAAAACAATGGCCCCCCAATAAATTTTGTTTAACAAAGTGAATCTGGATTTTTTTTTTCCTGAGATGAAGTCTCACTCTGTCACCCAGGCTGGAGTGCAGTAGTACAATCTTGGCTCGCTGCAATCTCTGCCTTCCGGGTTCTAGAGATTCTCCTGCCTCAGCCTCCCAAGTAGCTGGGATTACAGGTGTGAGTGACCATACTTGGCTAATTTTTTTTATTTTTAGTAGAGAGAGGGTTTCACCATGTTGACTGGACTGGTCTCGAACTCCTGAGCTTAAGTGATCCATCCACCTCAGCCTCCAAAGTGTGAATCTAGAATTTTAACATCGTGATTTGACCACAGTTTCAAGTAGAAGAGACAGAGAGAGGGAATTGATTTCTTAGTGAATCAGAACAGTCTTAGAATTTTGTTCAATGAAATTGTGGGGAGAGGACTGTTACCATATCTCAAAGCAAGATCACTACTGCCTAGAGAATGCTAGAAGGTAATAGAAGTTACCAGAGGTTAAATTCTGAGGTTTTCAGTTTGAGATGAAAATTGTCTGATTACTTACTCATAGGTATATTGATTAATTTACAAGTACTTTAATAAAATGTACTTTGATATTTAAATTAATTTTGAGCAAGTCTAATTATTACAACTAAAATATCCCTTTGGGTTAATTTATAAATAAAAATATTTCAAGGAATATTATGGTCTTTAAATATTCATTAACAAGAAACTATTTTTCAGTGCTCAAATTGTATTATTTTATAATTTTAATTGAAATTATTTTCTTCCCCAGATCAAAACATGTTATTGTATAAAATTTTCAGTACACTTTGAGAATGAAATTATTTTCATTGCTCTCCAAAATTTACCCACAGAAATATATTAAAAGAATGAACTCGCTTTCCTTGAAATCTCTAAAGATTGCGTATTTATAACAAAGCTCTTTAAATGAGCATCTGATCTGATTTTCAGGAACAAAAGAAAAACATTTCAGAACTAAAAGAGAAAATGTCCCAAAGAACCATTTATAATGTCCAACTTTACACAAAATCTGGCTGAATTAAGGAGACCTACTTGAACCAGGCTACTTCCTGGATTTTCCCTCTGTGATCAGCCTTTAGAGCATTGTGGCTATCAGTATTACATTAAATCAAACTCTATGGGGACCCTTTCTGGCAACAGCAGTTAGAGTAGGATTGTGCAGTAAAATTTAAAATGCCTGAGAGCTTTGGATGCTACCTGACTCTGGATTTGTTTATAATTCCAGAGTATCTCTAGACCAACTATACTGGACTATGACATGACAGGGTCACATAAGAAGAATATTAAAATTATTCATTTCTAACATATGACTATTTGAGAAATTTATAAATCAATCTCAATGTTGTGGCAGTATATAGCTTTAGACAAATTTACCTGTCCTGAAAAATTCCACTGCCTTGCAGAGGGACAGGTGGTCACTTTTTCAATCTCCAGGCTTAGAAATTAGACTGGGGCTGTATCCATGTTCTATGAGTGCTGATTTGGCAACAGCTTATAGGCAGCTGTCATCTGCACAGAACAGAAGAATTCAACATTTCTTTTTATTATTGATCACCATTGTCTGGCAGCTAACTTGCTAGTATCTGCATATGAATAATCAACTGCAGTATTACTTTATTTTCTGCTCTGAGAAAATTGTCCTTGACATTGTTTACTGGCATTCATTATGCCCTTGGGAATAATAACTAATTTTAATGTTAGCCTAGGTTAAAAATTAATTATGAAAGCAAATAATGTCTGCAAAAGTCAAGCCAATCCTATATTCCTAAAACAAATATTACTCTGATATCCTGCTCAACAATGCTTCTTAGCAGCATTCAGCTAACAGATTTAACTAGCCCTTGTTGATTCTTATTTTTAATGTAGACCAGGTACTTTTACAAATATTGATCCACCCATACATGTATTGAACATCTTAGTGGCCCCATATGACCCAGCTCTCATCTAGGGGACCATGATTATTATTCTTTGGCTCTCCAGGAATCAATGCCAATTAAGACCTGTGTCCAGTAGTCCTAAAAGTATTTGAATAATGCCTTTTTCCAAGTGTATTGTTTAACTCGAATAACTGGCTATGGATCCCTTCAGGGAAGGAATGAGAGAGTTACTATGGAATAGACTTGCTGTGTTATTGCAGCTTCCTTTCTCTTGGGAGGATCTAGTTTTCTCTTTGGTCAAATGATTTGAAAACAGGAAACAGACTCAGGTTAGAGAATTGATGAAGGTATTTTTTTTTATTGAGGTGACTACCCTCAACCTCCTGTCATTCATCCTTGATTTCTTTTGCTGGTACAAGCTGAGTAATATCCTTGTTGCCTACCTATCTGTCTTGTTATAGGGATGCCACGTTCCATAACTATATAAATATCTACTAATTCATAATCCTCTGTTGTTCAGATCTCTTGACTTCAACTATAACTTGCTGTATAATAAGATAATTGTAGCCTATTACATTTAGTAGTTAATTCTACCACCTATCGTCTATTTTTTTTGATGTGTAGGTGGGTCCTGTTAACCCCACTGCTGTCAGAAAGGCATACTTTAGTTTATCCAACTAACAGCCATAGTTCACAGAGTAAAAACAATACTAAAAGTTTTAGTGTTGCTGGTGCCTATCTCACCAGTTATTCCTCATAGCCCTTATAAATAATATACCCTCTGGGCCTTTCCATGAAGCATACTCATCTGATAGACCTGCTGACTACACATGATATATCTACTTCCTGCATGTCCACTTCCAAGAGCATTTTTATTCCTTTCCCTTTTCTACTTCTCCAGTTTTTGGCCCTTTAACTTCATTCAGCACAGTCCACTGCTTTTTACATGCCTTTAGTCGACATTCTACTAGTAAATTTGCCCCATATCCTGGGATCAGTGCCTGGTTGTTAAATTCTACGTCATAGGAGAGTATTTACAAGTCAATAAACTCTTACCTATCCTATTTTATACTGTTTCCCCTTGCTTAAGCACCCTCAGAATCCAGCCCCATTTATGCTCCCCTGGGACTTGCTGGTATATGATGTCTATTTTATGTGGCTCCTTTTGACTATAAAACTAGCTAAGTTATGCTACAACTTAACACAGTTAGAGCAGCAGTGGGCATGATGTCAGGTGGGAGCAGATCCTGAGGGGCACACATGATGCCTTACAGGAAAGAGCCTCTGAATTATTAACCAACACAAGAAGTGAGTATTAGAGCATTCTAGCTCTTAATGGGAGTGTCATTTGTATAGACTCAGTAGGGTTTTGACACGTCAGAAAGATTCATGGCATACACCCAGGCCTCTCCATCTAATGTGCCAGCATTCTAGGATTTTCCTACTGGAGCCCTTACCTTAACATGAGAGAAGAGTCTTGATAAGCATTTAATTGTCTTTGAAGTTGATCTCTCTCTCTATTAAGTCTACAGCTTTGTCCTTGGGTTTCTCTACCTGTCACTGAAGAAGCAGCTTTCACGCCTGACTTTAAATTGTCCAGTACTGTCCTCAGCTCCACATAACTTTTCTGTGGAACATCAATGACATTTAACTATAGCCAAGCAAGCATGTCATCCATATAGCATTTCTTCCATTCATCTCAAACACCTAATACATAGGATTACTCAGTGCACTTCCTTACATTAATACACCCTCTTAATTAATTACCAGTGATAGGGTTAATGACTAGACCACCATCTCATGCCAGGGCCATTTGTACTCCACCTCTTTTCAGTGCTAGGATCCTTATTACCAGACAGTTGGAGAATGATTCAACTTCAAAACCCAACTTCAAAAGCAATCCACCTTCTTACCTGCTTGCTTGAACCATTCCCAGTTCCAATTTGGATTATAGTTTATTAGAAATCCACATTATGATGTTTGCCTGCCAAGACCTTTGCTAACACGGCAGGCAGCACTGTAGCAATAATTTCCCAAGAGTTAACCCATATCAGCTTGAAATTTGACAGATTTTATATGTCTGCTTCTATCAGATATGAGATTCCCTTGGAAAGCCATGCTCTAAAGCAAACAGCTTTCTATACCGCTGAGGCTGACTTTGAAGGAGCTGACAGCTGGATGCTTTCTACTCACCACACTTCTGACAGCTGAAAAGAAAAACCTTTGAAGGGAATTCACACTTTTCATATGAAAATAAACATTTTCATATCTACCAAGTTAGTCTTTGCCAAAACAATAACTTTTGGCTTTATTCATTTTTCCCCATTGTCCATTTGTTGTCTATTTTCTGACTTCTGCTCTAAATTATTCTTTATTGGTTTGTTTACATTTAATTTGCTGGATTTGTTTTCTAGCTTCATGAGATGAACACATAGGTTACTAATTTAAAAATGTTTCCTTTTGTCATTTAGAATCATTTAAGCCTATGCATTTCTCACTAAGCACAGATTTAATTGCATCCCATAGGTATATAATTTAGTATCTTTGACTCATTTGGTTATTTTGAAGCTTATTGTTTAATTTATAAATATTTGAACCTTTTCAAATATTATTTTTGTGTTGCTTTCTTGCAAAATTGCACAAAGAAAACACTCTTAATAGTTTCAATCCTATGACATATAATGAGTTTTTTTTCTGGTCCAGGATACAGTCTGTTGTGGAAACAGTTTCATGTACACTTAAAAACATATTCTTCAATTTTTTGATATAGTCTTCTACCACTATGTCAGCTTTTGTGAGGGCTGTTCTTCTTTCTTATCCTTAATGACTTATTTTCTGCCTGTTCTAATATTTACTTAGGTTCTAATATGATTCAACCTTTTTTAAAGTTTTATTTTATTTTAATTTTTATTTTATGTACTTTGAGTACATGTTATTAGCAGCATACAAATCTAGGATTATTATAAATTTTAGTGAATTGAAAATTTTGGTGAATTGAATATTTTGATGAAATATCAATATTTTAATAGTCCTTGCCTTTAAGTTCAAGTTCTATGATATTAACACAGCTATACTAGATTTCTTTAATGATTTTATTACACATCATCTATCAAGATGAGTTTTTTTCAAGTTGAAAAACTTTGTCGTTAACTAGAGTTTTCTGTTTGTATACATATAATACAATTACTGATTTGTTCAGTTTCAAATCTATTATCCTACTACTGTTTCCTCTTTGCCCCATCTATTCACTGTCACTTTTTTACTCATTCTTGTATTGTTTAAGATTTTAACATTATTTAATTTATTTTATTCTATGATCTTATAATTAATTTTTTAGTGGTCAACCTAGTTTTATAGTTTTTTTGATTTCTCAGACTTTACCTTAAATCAATACTTTAACGGCTACCTGGACAATGCAAGGAGCTTACAACTTCAGCTCCATTTACTGAATTTTGTGCTACTGTTTTTGTGTACATGATTTCTATACATATTTTCAATTCCATAACATATTGTTGAAGCAGTGAATATTCTTATCTTTTTACCGGCTTGATAATATCTTTTCATGTCTTTTAATGAGGTCTTCCCTGGATGAATCTGATTTTTGTTTATTTATAAACGCCTTTTAAAATTATTTTTGAAGAAAATTTCATCATGAATAAAATTCTAAAATGAATTTCTTTATTGTGATTTTAATTTTTGTTGTTGTTGTTTTTTGAGATGGAGTCTAGCACTGTCGCCCAGGCCAGAGTGCAGTGGTGTGATCTCGGCTCACTGCAACCTCCGCCTCCCCGGTTCACACCATTCTCCTGCCTCAGCCTGCTGAGTAGCTGGGATTACAGGTGCCAGCCACCGCGCCCAGTTCATTTTTTGTATTTTTAGTAGAGAAGAGGTTTCACTATGTTGGCCAGGCTGGTCTCAAACTCCTGAGCTCATAATCCGCCCGCCTCGGCCTCCCAAAGTGCTGGGATTACAGGCATGAGCCATCAAGCCCAGCGTGGCATTTTCCATTTTTTTTCTATTGTAGTTTCCACTGTTTCTGAGAGAAAGTTCGTTGGCAGTCTATCTCACCTTTGAAGGAAACATGTGTTTTATACAGTTGCTTTTCAAATTTTCCCTTGTTTTCAACTTTTCAACTACACCAATAACATGTGTGTGTGTTCTTATATTTCTATTGGGGTGTTTTGAAAGTCGTTTGAAGGAGAGGCTTTCTGGGTTTTAAAATTATTTTAAATGTTTAAAGCTGTCTCAAAATGATTGCCCTTCATTCTCCTTTAATATTACTGTTTTTCTCTTTTGTCTTTCCTCTCGAGTTCTAATCACACAAAGTTCAGAACTTTCCATGATGTTATATTTGACTTCTCATGATATTTTCTGTATTTTAAAATTGTCTGTATTCTTTGTGTTTCAACCTTGGTATTTCTTGCTGAACTGCCTTTTAGCTCACTAACGTTTGGTTCCGTGATATCTAAATCACTACTAAAACTTATATTACTTTCTTAATATATATTTTTCTTCTAACATTTGCATTTATTTTATAGATTGTGGTTCTCTGGTAAAATTGTTCGTCTTTTTCTCTACTTTGTAAATGCATTAATTATACTGATATTCAAGTTTTACGTCTGACCACGGAATCTCCTCTGGGTGTTTTACTGTTGCCTTTCCTTTTCCTTTCTTTATTTTTTCTTCTTTTTCAGAGTTACTTTGTCCTATTTCCTGCCATGATTGATTATTTTTTAAGCTGGACTTTGTAAATTAAATATATGTATGTATATATAATTTATATATTAATATAATATTGCATATATNCTTTGTCCTATTTCCTGCCATGATTGATTATTTTTTAAGCTGGACTTTGTAAATTAAATATATGTATGTATATATAATTTATATATTAATATAATATTGCATATATATATATATATATGTATATATATATAAGCAAGTGAGATTATCTTCTTCCAAAGAGAATTTAATTTAATTCCAGCAAGCTGCTAGAGTCTGGCCAGATCATCCTCATATAGTCTATTGTGCAGTTCAGGTTTAGTGATTCCTGCTCTAATTCTACTTTGCCTTTACTTTTAAACATCACCCTTATTTTTCATGATATTGCTCTTATTGTTACGAGTAGCTCTTTAAGATCCTCAACCGAGGTTTTTTTTTTTTTTTTTTTTTTTTTTGAGCCCCTTCTTTTTTTGTGGGATGGGGCCTCTAAAATTGCTTTCCCAGCACTGTGAACTGGACGAATCCTTTGCCTGTACTTCACAGTGCCTCACACCAAGTGTGTGCATCTCACAAGTTGGCAAATGCTCCAGAAAAAACTGCATGCAATATTTGATGCTACTCCTCTGAATGTCCTCTCTCCCGTACCTTTTTCCTTAAATCGTGTTTGCCCCCAGTTCCTGAAATCTGATTTTGTTCTCTCTATCCAATGATATTATAACAACTCAAGGCTATTACTTTCTCTTCAGGCTCTATCATTACCATTGAGAAACTGCAAATAAATAGGGAGAAAATATACAGGCAAATTTGGGGTTCAGCTCAATGCAATTTCCTCTTCTATAGGTCTAGTCCCCACAATTCTCAGCTGTCATGATTGTTTTCTGTGGGATCCAGATAGCTGCTTTGCTTTGTTTCTCCTTTCTGTCCAGGTTTTACACTTACTTTCTTCAAGAGGATTTCTTTGATACATCTACTCCCTCACAGACAGAAACAAAACTTCCAACTCGGATTTTAAAGACGTAAACTGTAATAGCATTTGCTTCTAATTTAATATCTTACTACTCTTGATCTATTTGCTAATTGTATGTCTTGTTATCAAAATGCCAAAATGCAGAGATATTCTGAGAAATATTAAAACTGCTCACATTTTGTCCTCTTGTTCTAATGACATACCAGAGCAATTTTTTCATATTGGATGGCCTCTGAAGAGAGTGGCTGAGCTATTATTGCCCAATGCAGAAAGGTTAAAAGGAAAAGCCACATCAAAACTGTAGTAACTGGAGGAAAATTGCTAGCATAATTCCTAGTTTGACTGTGATATGAAAAGGGGAGCCTTTATATCCGCCTGTGCAGGCATAAGATCCATTCTAGAGCCCATTCCCATAGCAGGACATTTAGCATAAACTATTTTTAATGACTTGAAATAAAAGATGAATGCAATTATTGGTCCAGAAAGTTTAGCAACCATAGATGTTATTTTACTTTTTTTCATAGTTCCCACAGACCCACTGCCTTATAAGTTAATATACTATTCTTTACTGCAAGAGGAACAGAAGATTTTTTTTTCAATGTTTAATTTCTTAATGATGGATTTTCTTCATCTTTGTTGCCCCAGAGTTTTGGGAGCATCTGGTATGTATCCCCATCAGAATTGAATGACCCTAGGCAGAGATCAGCAAATTTATCTAAGCCTGTGAAAAACAGAAATGGTTTATATTTTGGAGTGTAATAAGGATGGATCAGTAGACCATGTATTGCCCAAGAATAGGGGTGAAAGGGCCAAATCAATTAAGGAGGGTGCAAGTTAGAGAACACTCTCCAGATAATACCAAAATACAGAAATAGAATTGCCCTGAAAAGAAGTAAAGTCAGAACTAGGAGGAAATCATTATTGCATTAAAAAAAGAAAAAGAAGAAAACAGGAGGATGAGAAACAATGCTAAAACCTTGAAGAGTTAAGCAGTGTTGGTGAGGAAGAATCGAATGACTCTGTACAAAAGCCTTCAGCTGCATTCATAAACAGTCCGCTCCTCCACGGTGCTCTGTGAGGGCCATAGAGGCAGGAATAAACGTGTAAGGGTCCAGGCTGAATGTCAGTGCTCAGCCTGGCATTGTTACCAGAGGAAGACATCCGAGTTACCCTGAGTTACCTGTGGTGTATCTATGGCAAATTCAGTCCTTGCCTCCCCAGAAGAAAGAATTCGACTGAAGGGCATAAAGCAGAATGAGAGACCAATGCAAGTTTCAGAGCAGCAGTGGAAGTTTATTTAAAAAGCTTTAGAAAAGGAAAGAAAGGAGAATTTGCTTGGAAGAGACCAAGCAGGAGCCTGAAGGTACAAGGGAGAAAAGAGAGTAAAAAGAAAAGGCCTTTAACCTTGATCCTGGGACTTTATGAGCTCCCCTCTTTCCCATGATTCTTCCCACAGGCTGTGCTACCGCATGCACAGAGCCCACCTTACCCTTGGGAAGTGAGCACGCCCAGTGTGTTTAGGAAGTTGTACACATGCCCATCTGAGGCTTTTTTCCTTTTTCTGTTGGGGTGTACCCGGAAGACTGTACTTCGCCATTTTTGTCTCTTAATGTGCAGGCCCAGGGAGTTGCTTTCTCCCTGAGGTCTGCATTTAGTTAACACTTCAATGTTAACAGATGTGGAACATCAGGAAATCGCCTCTCCCTGGAGCTGGCTGCCAATTTGTCACTTTTAGAGGGGCAATGCAGTAATTGCCGAATCATTCCCAGACATTTCTAGTGGGTGGGGGACAGCCCTCTCCTGCCCTGCTCATGCCTAACTACCTGTAATAGCATCATGGAAGACCTATCTTATACCCTAACATCACGGAAGTCTGTCTGACCTGGATGTTTGTATGCTGCTTACACACATCTATGACATGTTTAGCGGATGTTAGCCTTGTGTACTGGCACATTTCTCCCATAGAAAAGCTAGACTTCCTAGACTACCTACTATGTATCCCCTTTCCTAATTTTCTATCTCTCCTCATATAGCCTTCCTACTTTCCTCCTCAACTGCTCTCTTTCCTTCCTCCTCCTCCATCTTTTTCTTTCTTTTTATCTTTCTTTTGCATCCTCCATATGCCCACTTCTCAAAATCACCAGTTTATTTAAGGAAGGGGAAAGAGCCAAGAGTCAAACTAGGAATCGTGTCAGAAAAGTGGGATGGAAGGAAAATTCAAGATCATCTATTTCAATATCCTACCATACATAGGGACCCTCTCTGAAACTAAAACATTTTCACATAGTTTTTATTGGAACATCTAGACATGAGAACCTCACTACTTCAGAGTCAGCTTGTTCTATTCATGGTGGGTTACAGTTGGTAGAAAAATTTCTTCTTGTGAGCTGAAATCTGTCACTCTCTAAATTTAGGCTAGTTAGCCTTATTGACTCAAGCTTATTTCTAATATATATTTTATGGTATAGTATGGAAAGTTTGTCTTCCTCGAATTAGTTTTACTTGTCTATCAGTCATAAGTTTCCAAACCAGCATTTTCTTTAACATTCTTACTGGAACCATTAGTTATTGCCCTTGAAAAATCAATGGCAATTTTGGTGCTGGAAGATTGAGTGGACTTAAACCTATTAAAATAAACTGAAATCTGTACCTACCAGAAAGTTTGATTAGCACTTAGGCATAGCCATTTCAGATAACACAAGATAATATAATTAATGAGTAATATATCCCAGGTACCTGTCTGATTTTGGACTCCCTTTGGTAATTGATTCTGGGTTTGCCCCTAGTGCTTTGCTGTTTTACAGAGTTTTTAGAGGAGTACCACATTGATCCTTTCTTCCGACCCGAAAAGCTATGAAACATTCAATCGATCAAATTGAAAAGATAAAGAGAACCCTTGAAAACACTAATTGCTTATCAAATATAAAGATGTCATTGTTGCCATAGTAGTTTCCAAACTCAATAATCAGAGAGAAGATAGACTTTAATTTCCTTGGGGCTTTCACTGCCCATTAATGGAAGGTCAAATCTGTAATAGGTAGTGCCTCTGACTCATAGTCATAAGACTTCAGTTTAAATATAGGTTTTGTCATTGCATTAATCTATAATTTTGGACCAGCAACTTGACTCTTAAAACTCAATTTTCTTATCTAAAAAATAGTATTAATAACAAATAAGTAATATATGTAGAATATATATATATATATATCAGTAAAGGATTATATTAACTTTAGATAACATTTTTCTCCACTGTAAGCTTTTGAGGTTAGAACTTTATATTACTTTTCTTTCTATCTTAGAACATGCAATTAGTTCTAAAACATAGAACTAATTATTATTAAAATATTTATTGTAAGTAATTATAAGTACTTAGCAAGTACTCACTAAAAGCTCATTAAAAAAATGATAACTGCAATATTTTCTTTCACTCCTTATTTTGTGGGTAAGCAAGTTTCAGCAGAAGATAACATAAATTATTTTGGGTCAAGTATTAGCACAAGGCTTGGAGAATATTGTGTTAAGATTATAAATCACCTTACATGAGGTAATGTCAGATATTTAAAAATATATTATCGTAAATGGGTATTTCTTCAGGTACAGTGGATTTTCCCTAAGTTTCCACAATGTTAAGGAAAATAGAAGATATTTAACCAGTATTTGTTGAATAAATGAATATATGCCTAGGATCGTCAAACCAAGAAAACATCAAATATCTCCTGTAATTTTAACAAAGTTACATTTTAAGGTTTATTGTTAGTCTCTGGATTTCAAGAAAAAAACAATTATAGTGGATGTCTCATATAGCTGAACAATATGTTCTGTGGATCATCAGATTTCCGAGATGTTGAAATGTGATACAGGTCTTTGACATGGCAACCACAAGACATTCAAATAACAGGAAAAAAAAAAAAAGGATTTAGTCATCATTAACAAAACAAATATCTCTAATACAAACGTAATGTCAACCTGCATCTCTCTAAAATGAATTGCTGTGCATATAAATGTGGAACCGGTCTCTTTAGAGCTACTTGAGATGTAAAAAATTATTCAGTAAACAGAAGCACTTTCAGAATAGCTGTTTTCAGCCTGATAAAATATGATCATTCATCAATGAAATATCTTGCTTTGTAAGTCACCAATTCCTAGAGTCATTGCCTATTCTGTTTCAGAGTAAGACACGGAAATATGTTCACAGAAGGCTATTGTTACTGCAGCCTCCTGCAGATGTCTGTAATTAGGGTTAAATGGGTGACCCATGCTTACTTGGAAGTAGAAAATAATTTAAGAAGGAGGTAGCATTTGAATTGAGACTTGAAGGAAGGATAAAATGTAGGCACCCAGAATAGGGACAATGCATTTAGGCAGTGGGAAAAGCATGAATAAAAACTTGGAAAAGAAAAATTCATTATGAGTAGAAAACAGGGAATATGAAATGGAAACTTATGGGAAATTAGATAAGAAGATAGGTTGGGGTAAAGACCATGAATATCCAGTCAAGAAACATAAACATGGTTACTTGGGCAGTGACGTGTCACTGAAGTACAACATTTAAAATGTCCAAAGTAGAATTTAAAATTTCTACAACATGATTACAAGAGTTTTCCTAGTGCTGAATATAGTCATTTTCTAAGCCAGATGTTTCTTTTTTAAAATTAGTATTCTGTTTTTAAAAATTCAGATAACCAGTATGACTGTTAATAGCATTTTATCTCTGTAATTTTAAATATGTGGATAAATGTTCATGTATATGTAGAATATTTCAGATAAAAAGGGCATAAAGTCAGATACCTGCCTATGATTATTATTAGGAAGCACTTGACTAGTTATACAATGTGTCACATTCATTGAGCTTTCAGAGTTTTAGAGATGATCACACATCCAAGCCATCTGTCTTGTTTTAAGTAATATTTTGCTTATGATCTAACACACAATTGACACTTATATAACATGCAATTCAACAAGCATCCTTTTTTAGTATCCAAATTTAATTTGAAGACGTTATCTGTCTCTGAAGATTCTTTGGAAACACAATGTCTATTCATTCTCATTAGTATGTTGTTACATATAATTTGAGCTCTCCTTTATAGCTTATAATTTTGTTCTTTTCTTATGAATCTTTCTTCCTTTAAGTATACAAAATTGTTTTGTTTCCCATATTATCTGTCTCACAGAAAAGTGACTGAAATCACTTCTTGTCAACTCACATATGCAATTCACTCAGTAACAGTCAAACTATTCTTCAGCGCAGACATAGCCAGTGTCAGCATTTTTCCCAACTTGAATATTTTTGTTTCAAGGTATGTGTTCTGTCTCTTGGTCCTAAATTGGGATAACTGTTATGACAGCATTTTCCACGATACTAATTAGAACAGTTCAATGGTGATACACGGTGAGAGTTAAATTTACAAGTGGCACAAAACAGCACTCAGTCCCCTGAAGCACCAGTTTCTCTTTTCTGAACATTTATCTCCTGGAAAGCATTTATTTTGTGTATTACCTTAGAATTAGAATTTGGGTTTTTATTGTAAGCTATTTTCATTGCTTGATTGTGCAATGTCCAGTTAAGAATGGAGGAAAGCCTTCTAAAAGTATGCAGACGGTATGTGCTTTCTGAAGCAGAACTGAAGAAAATGCTGTTGTTGCCACGCTGCGATCATAATATGCCACCTGTCAGGAGCATTATGATGGTCTTTACTGGCAGAGTTGGGACAGAGTGGGACAGTAGAACAGAAGAAACGCAGATCAGACTGAAAACAGTCCTAACCTAAAATCTGTTTGCTCAGGATGTTTGTGTACTTGGGCTAGTTCCTTAATTCCAGTTTTTAATCTCTAAAATTAGATTTATAAAATCTGGCCCCCCAACTTGACAGAATTCTATCAGATCAAACTGCTTAAAACTTGTAAAATGCAATTCAACTGCATAGCATTGTTGTTCCATATTCCTGTATGTACTCAAATGATTGAGAAAGAGGCTGAAATTTACATCCACACATAAGAAGGCAATTTAAGAAAAGGCTGCAAGTAAATAGTAATAAGCTGTCTATTTTCATCCCAGAGACTTCAATTAAATTGGATTCTTGGCTTATAATACAACAAACTTGCTTCCATCTTGCCCTTATCATTCTTCAAATACCTAGAAAGCAACATGTTTTATATTTCGCAATCAAACTTAAACCCATATTACCTAGTGGCATAGTGTAATGAAAATGACCATGAATTTTATGTAAGTTTTATCATAGGTATAAAATATAGGGATTTGGCTCAATAAATCATTTTTATAAGCATCATAACTAATAGTGAGGTGTTAGAGTGTACTAGAAAGATCACTCATCTTGGAGTCAGAGGTTATGGACTAGCTTTTTCATTGCAGAGTAATGTAATGAACCATTATGTGCTACTTAAAATTCTTTGGTTCTTATTGTTCTTATCTATAAAATGAAGATAGGCCAGGTGTGGTGGATCATGCCTATAATCCCAGCACTTTGGGAGGCCGAAGTGGATGGATCACATGAGGCCAAGAGTTTGAGACCAGATTGGCCAACATGGTAAAACCCCATCTCTACTAAAAAAATCCAAAAAATTAGCCAGGCATGGTGGTATATGTCTATAATCCCAGTTACATGGGTGGCTGAGGCATGAGAATCACTTGAACCCAGGAAATTATATATGTTTTATATAGAGAGATAGATAGATAGGTTTTATATACATAAATATATTTTATATATATTATTTATATATAAAACAAAATGAAGATAAAAACTAATACATAGGAAGAGTGTATTAAATATGCAAAGTGATAAACTGTGTAGGTATTTTCAATTTGTAATAATGCATGCAAATATCAAATTATAGCAGTGGTAGTGTGTATAACAGAAAAGGAAGGAAAGGTAATAATTATTAAGACTTCAGGGTATCACTAGCTCCACCCATTGTGGAAGGGAATGTAAC
Organism: Rhinopithecus bieti; assembly: GCF_001698545.2. Lineage (NCBI taxonomy): Eukaryota > Metazoa > Chordata > Mammalia > Primates > Cercopithecidae > Rhinopithecus > Rhinopithecus bieti. The sequence continues at coordinate 223,377 of NW_016807111.1, forward strand.
TAAACTTCTTCCAATGACACCTGAAAATAAGAGCCTTTCATTCATTTATAGATCTTATAAGAAAGAATGAAAAACCTAATGGAAGGAAAACTCTTAGTCTGTTTACACTGCTATAACAAACTACTACAAGGGTAGCTTGTAAACAACAGAAATTTATTTCTCACTTTTCTGGAGTCTAAGAAGTCTAAGATGAAGGCATTGGCAGATTCAGTGTCTGGGAAGTGCCCATTTCCTGGTTCATAGATGGCCATCTTCTCTCTGTAACCTCACATGGCAGAGGGAGCTAGGAATATTCTGACACCTCTTTTATAAGGGCACTAATCCCATTCATGAGGGCCCCATCCTCGTGACCTAATCACCTCCCAAAGGCCACACCTCTAAAGACCCTCACATTTGGGATAAGGTTTTAATATACAAATTTGGGTGGACACAAGCATTCAGGCACTAGCAAAGATCAAAGTGAGAACACTAATTATCCATATTGGCCAGATGTTGAAGTTACCTGGAACTCTTTTGTTCTCACTCCCTAATGCTGGATTGAAAAGATTTCACCAATTCTTTTGTATAACATTAAAACAAATTTAGTACAAAAAGCTTTTATCTTATAAAATTTAACAGAGACACAGAAAGTTACCCAGAATTAAGATTCAATATAATGTAATATATTTTGATATACCAGTCTAGGTTAAAATATAAATACATAATAACACTAAAATTGAATTAAATCAATCTGAAAGAATCTTATTTCCAAAGAAACTATTCAAAAGAAATAAATACAAAAACTGAAATTGGGCTACTTAGTAATAAGGAATGAGAGATCTAAATAAATTAGGCAAAAATGAATTGACATAAAACATCTATTGGTAATTCAACTTGTAGAAAATTGGCATATGGTCTTACATAGGTATTTAATTACATTCTATATTTAGCACTTTGATGTACATTTTTATTTCTTTATGCTGTATTTGTATTTGATATTGATATGTGTGTTATTTTGCTTCTTCTCAACAAAACTTGATGAGTATTAAAGACATCCATTTATAGTAATATAGGCTTCAAAGACAAACATCTGTTTGGAATTTTTTTAAATTGCTTGATATACATTTACCAAAGAGCAAACATCCACATATTTTAAAATGTCAAGATATACTAGATGACAAATTTCTGGGTGATTAACAGGTGGTGGTTACTATGATTAACATTAATTCATATACCTAAATGTCCTGAAGCCAAGCTCTTTAGTATCCTTGAAATAACTGAAAGGGGGACAGAATAAAAAATGTAGACAGCTGAATCATTTTCCTTTTCTGAATGGTTAATGTATTCCTATGATTAAATAGACCAATTAACACATCCTTGAATAATTTCTATCATGAATAAATATCACAGAAAGTATATATTTAGCCAAATATACATCCATTTAAAAAACTTCTGTTAGAGAAAACATAAAATTCTTACAAACTTCAACAACAACAAAGATTTGAGTAAATTTGTATTAGTGAAGGCTCAGAAAATCAGAAATTATTTATGAATTACATGGAAAAAATACATTGGTTTACTAATTGGTCATCAAAAACAACTGCAGTGGTGATAAGAAAACTTCCCTGGTTAAAATTACAGAAAAATCCCCTGGTTAAAATTACTGATTTGGGGATCAACACATTTCTTGACTGATAGTTTCTTTGGATTGGTATGTATACAATACCAGAGTAATTTTTTGAAAATGAACACATTGCAAACATTGGCTTACGTGGTGATCATAAAGTTAAAGATTGTGACATACTACTACTCATTTAATATTTTAGACTGATAATTGTATTCACTCAAATCTAAAATCATACACATTAAAATGGAAAAGAAAGGCTAATAACAGGAGTAGAATAAAAGAAAGTATAATATCTCAGTTGTGTTGCTGACTTCAGTTTTTTCATTTTTTTTAAGATGTTACCAATTAGGGTCTAGATATTTGTAGATATTCATTTTGGCTGAATCAATTCATATCGCTCAATAAGCTAAATATGACTCAAAAAATTCTATGTGAATTATCTTTGCCATCTCACCACTAATGGGCCCCAAGGCATTGTCAGTATTCTAATTGTTGCTAGTTTACCTTTCTCTGCAACAAAGGAGATGACGAAGGAAGTTCTGTAGAACTATGCAAAATCATATGGCAACTTCATTGCATTATCATCCCATCAGCTATTGATTAATAAAGGTCAATGTGTGGGGTGAAATAATTTAAACAATCAGCTGGAGCTTTTGGTTGCAAGCAATAGAAAATATAGATGATTTAAGCAGTCAACAGGAAGGTAAGAGAATTATATGCAGAAAACAGTAAGAAAACGGAAGCTAAAATCACAGCACAGATTCAGCCCACTGAGACCATCACTGCTGCCATGGTTGAACTGTACAAGCCAGAGACTGCAGTGCCATGGCTGCAAGCTCTGAATCCCAGGTGTGTTCTCTGCCACTGCTTTGAAAGACATTCCTTCCTCTGAGACATATACACCTAGTTAAAATGCAGGGAAAGCCCACTGGATTGGTGAAGCAATTTGCCCAATCTATTTCTTTATTTCTTTTTTGGGTGGAAGAGGAGGGAGTTACGAACAATGAAGATTTACTTCCCACAGCTCTGGAGGCTAGGAAGTCCAAGATCAAGGCAATAACAGATTGGGTATGTGGTGAGAAACTACTTCCTGGTTCATAGATAGCTGTCTTCTCTCTGTGTTCTCAGAGGGGAGAAGGGGTAAGGGAGATCTCTGGGGTCTCTTTCATAAAGACACTAATCCCATTCAGAAGCACTTCACTCTCATGATTGATCACTTCCTAAAGTCCCCACCTTCAAATACCATCACCTTGGGGAACAGGTTTCAACCCATGAATTTGGGGGGACACAAATATTCAGTCCATAGCAGTGAGTGAAGTCTACTTTTTTGATATTGGAAAATTTTATTGCTTTACTGAATATCTCAAGTGAAAAAAGTGAAGGATTTAATAATAATCATAGAATCAAAATAATACATTCTGGAACCTCATGTGTTCTTATTTTTCAATGGACTCTAATATTTTACTTTCTTCTTTTTGTTAACTTTTATTTTAGGTTTGGGAGTACATGTGCAGGTTTGTTACACAGGTAAACTTGTGTCACAGGGGTTTACTGTATAGATTATTTCATCACCCAAGTATTAAGCCTCATACCTAATGGATACTTTTTATGCTTTTCTCCCTCCTCCCACCCTCTACCCTCAAGTAGACCCCAGTGTGTGTTGTTCCCTTCTTTGTGTTCAGGAGTTCTTATCATTTAGCTTCCACCTGTAACTGAAAATATGTGGTATTTGGTTTTCTGTTCCTGTGTTAGTTCGTCAAGGATAATGGCCTCAGGCTCCATCCATATTCCCACAAAAGACATGATCTCATTCTTTTTTATGACTGCATAGTGTTCCACGGTGTATATGTACCACATTTCCTTTATTGAATCTGGCACTGATGAGTATTTAGGTGGATTTAATGCCTTTTATATTGCGACAAGTTCTGCAATGAACATTTGTGTGTATTTGTCTTTATGGTAGAATGATTTATACTCCTCTGGGTATATACTCACTAATGGGGTTGGCGGATTGAATGTTAGCTCTGCTTTTAGCTTTTTGAGGAATCACCATACTGCTTTCAACAATAGTTGAACTAATTTACACTCCCACCAACAGTATATAATTGTTCCTTTTTCTTGGCATCAGTTATTTTTTGGCTTTTTATATAGCCATTCTGACTTGTGTGAGATGATATCTCATTGTGGTTTGATTTGTGTTTCCCTAATGATCAGCGATATTGAGCTTTTTTTTTTATATGCTTGTTGGCTCCATGTATGTCATCTTTTGAAAGTGTCTTTTCATGGCCTTTGCACACTTTTTAATGAGGGTGGTTGTTTTTTCCCTTGTAAATTTGTTTAAGTTTCATACAGATGCTGGATATTAGAACTTTGTCAGATGTTTGCATCAAACTATATTTGCAAACATAGTTTGCAAATATGTTCTCTCAGGTTTTAGTTTGTCTGTTTACTCTGTTGGGAGTTTCTTTTGTTGTGTAGAAGCTCTTTAGTTTAATTAGATCCCATTTGTCAATATTTGCTTTTGTTGCAATTGTCTTTGGTATCTATTTCATGAAATCTCTGCTCCTTTCTTTATCGAGGATGGCAGTGCCTAGGTTGTCCTCCAGGGTTTTTATACTTTGGGGTTTTACATTCAAGTATTTAATCCATCTTGAATTGATCTTTGCATATGGTGTAAGGAAGTGGTCCAATTTCAATCCTCTGCATATGGCCAGGCAGTTATCCCCTCATCATTTATTGAATAGGTAGTCTTTATCCCATTGCTTGTTTTTGTCAGCTTAGTTGAAGATCAGATGGTCATAGGTGTGTGGCCTTATTTCTGGGCTCTCTATTATGTTCCATTGGTTTATATGTTTGTTTTTGTACCAGTGTCATGCTGTTTGAGTTACTGTAGCTGTGTAGTATAGTTTCAGTTTGGGTAACGTGATGCCTCCAGTTTATTTTATTTTATTTATTTATTTTGCTTAAGATTGTGCCCAATCAATTTCTTCATGATTGATTTGGAAAAGGAGTATCTAGCTTTTCAGTGTCCATGGTGAGAGGCAGCCTCTGCCTAGCATTAAGACTCACATAAAATGTGGGGAATGTTCCAATACGAGAAGGATATTCATTTGTTGGTCAGATAAACAGACAAAAGACAAATACTCACTAAACTGCATTTAGATAAAATTGGGAAGACAGAAGAGATAGCAGTGGTTAAGAACATAGATTTGGGCATTGGATTGATCTAAGTGTGAATTTTGGATCTCCTACTTTCTAAATATATAACCTCCAACATATTTCCTATCCTCTCTGAGCATCTGCTAGTTAAAATTTCCATAAGAGTAAAACTGTGTCTGCCTTATTTACCATGGTATTTCAAGCAGCTAGAACAATGTGTGTCAAGGAGCAAAAGCTCTAAAATAGTTATTGGATGAATAACAAGGCCAAATCCCACTGTTACACATGATGCCAGCAGCATGTAACATGCCTCCTAAACACTTAAAGATTTTATTTGTTTTTACGATTATCCAACTGAAGTATTTCCCCACTGCTAGACTAAGCACCATGGAGTCAGGGATGCTGAGGTTTTTAAACTATTTTTTTCTGTGACTGTTTAATTATTTGAGAAGATCTGCACATTTAGATTATTTAGTCATTGTTGAGAAATGAGAAATATTAATTAAATGGTAACACACAAATATAAAAGATTTTATGTATTTATTAAAATACCTCCAATAAAATATAATAAATATTTTAAATTTATATTCATAAAACTATCAGTAATCCACCTATTTTAAACAAATCAGTGGCCATTTTGAAATTTTTTCTCAGCAATTCTACTTACTTAATAACATCATCTTTCTAACTAAAGAGAGTGCATGTAATTAAAAACAACGTGGAACTAATCGCTTCTGAGACTGTCTTCCCTAGGCCTGTCAGGTTTATCCCACACTTCCTGTTTAGACAGGTCTCATTGTGTCAATCTTTTGTGTAGCTATCCATTCTGATAGACCATCAAATATGTGGCCCCCCACTAGATAAATGTGTCTATACAGATGTTACTCCAGTGTCTCCTGGCACACAATTTATTCCCTGAGAGTAGATGAGGAACTCTTACAAGGAGGTATTATTATTACTATTATTAGGGCTAATATTTATTGAACTCTTGTTAAATGTCAGGCTCTATGCTAAGTGATTCATGTACAATTACTCTTATAATCTACTCTAAACCTGATTAAATAGGGTCTATTATAATCCTCACATTACAGGTAAAAAATGGATCTTAGATAGGTCACATAGCTGGTAAGTCATAGAGCTGACCCCAGAACTCTCCGTGTAACTTCTTCCCATGTTTTCAGATTCTGACTACTAGTTTCTCTCTCCTCTGCTTTAGCAAAGACCTTTTTTAAATCTTTGCATTTGTATTTTAACTTTATTTTTCCCTTATAAAGACAGTCCATTTTGCCTAAACAAGAACCATGATTATGTAAAGGTAAGTACTGAATAAGAAATTTTATGTTGTATTACTAAATGTGTTTTCAGTCCAGAGTCATGACCTTATGACTCATGCAGCCAGACACAACGATACAATAAAGATTTGGCCTGTTAGGGTGATATATTTGTGACATCTCTGTCACCCTAGAAATAAGTTGAGATTAGAAAGCGCAGAAAATAGCAAAAAGTAGTTACTCCTTGAACATAAATATTTGGATTTTATTTGCTCTTCTCAAAAATGATATGAAGGCAAAATAATTTTCCATGTAGAGGAAAATAGCAGGACAGTGACGAAACATAATCTGACCTATTTATTTTTCAATTTTTCCAAATAAATCCTAAACATCTCTAAAACACACATATACTAGTGCTGTTAGTCAACTTATACCACTGTCTGTGACTATGATGCAGTAAGTTCAACGAAAGTTGTATACATCATGGAAAAGTTTGAATTGCATGAAGAAAAGAAGCTGACAGAAGGAAGATGGAAACTATTTTCAATACCTAGCAATTTTGAAATACACATTATTATTAACTATAGTTAACTCATTGCTCAGTAGATCTCACAGAAACTTTGTACCCTTTGACCATCATCTTTCCGTTTCCCCCATCCCCAGCCTCTGTTAACCACCATTCTGCTTTCTGTTTCCATGAATTCCATTGTTTTAGATTCCACATATGAGTGTTTGGCTTATTTCACTTAGCATGGTCCACCACGTTATTGCAAAGAACATAATTTTCTTCTTTTTTTTTCAGGCTGAATAGTGTATCTCTAACACTATTGTGTATAGATTATAATTTATTTCCCTATTCCTCCGTCGATGGACACTAGGGTAGATTTCATATATTGGTCATTGGGATTAGTGCTTCAATGAACATAAAAGTGCAGATATCTCTTTGACATATTAAAGAGAATTGCTGTATGATCCAGCAATCCCACTTCTGGGTATATACCCAAGAGAGAGTATTTCATCATTTCAATCAATGCATTTAATGAGAATGTTAGTTATCATCAGGATCTCCTACTACCAAATAGTCGTTTACAACTGAGGTCAGCAAATCTTTTCTACAAAGGATGAGCTAGTAAATATTTTAGGCTTTTCAGGGTAATTGGTTTCTGTAAACACTGTTCAATTCTTCCATTAACAGCATTAAAACAGCCATAAATAATACACAAAAAAATGTGCATGGTGGTATTCCAATGAAACACTAAAAAGAAAAAAACAAAAAACAAATAGCCTATAGGCCATAGTTTGCCAATCCCTGGTCTAGAAGAGAGATACTCAGAAACACAAATCCTTCAGGTAAAAATAATTGAGACTGCTTAATGTCAGAGCCTTACAAGATCATACTGGGTAGCTTATGAAAACTGTTGCTAAGAAAGTATTTGCTAACATTCTTCATATTATTTATAGGTATAAATACTGAGGGAAAAACCAAACGCATTGTATAGCTTACGATAATGAGATCTAGTTAAAAAGAGAAATATTTAACAAAGTCAGGATGATCTCATTATACTGCTGGTAATCCTAAGTGATTATTACAGATTCTGTGACAGCATGAGCGGGAGAACATTATGAGTAAATATATCCACCAAGAATTATATAAATCAGATCTGAGACTATTTCACAATCTCAGATGTCTGATCACGGGCAATTTCTAAGCTCTTCATTGAGGTCCTTATAGACACATTTCCCAGGTCCGCGCTTGCTACTCGTTACTTCAACATTTGCAGAAGATTTTAAAAGTCATGTGCAGTTATTTAGCATGCACGCATACCTATGCATATACACATATATGGGCAAAGAAAAAAAACATGTATTATTTGAAGAACTAGCATCTCTATGACAAAGGAATCATAGAGGATACAGATTTGAGGTTCAATGACTGGAGAGAAAGAGGCTGTCCATCAAAGCATTATCCTTACTGATACTCTGGTCACAGACACTTTTGAAAGGTTTGTAGTTACTCTTTGACTGGACTTTATCTGCTGAACGATCTCAATTACTCTGAAGACAAAGGAAAATATGATTAATAACCATTCTTTCCCTGGGCACAGGAAAGCTTATAATCTCTACCCAGTCATTCAGAGGTTAAAATTGGGAAGATTTTATAATTAATTTTTTAAAAATTGCTGCCAAATCTGCTTTTCGTCATGTTTTCCATGCATTGTGAACTATGCTGTCATCCATGCGATCACACATTAGAAATATGAGAGTTGTTTCTTTCTCTTATCCTCTTACTCTTCATTTTCAAGCCCTGACAATCTTGTAGATTCTATCTTCAAACCACTCCTCTGTACAACCATTGTTAAAGACTTTCTTATCATCATCATTGCATTTTTTTTTCTTTTTGTTTTTTCTGAGAGAGACTCTTACTCCATCACCCAGGCTGGAGTACAGTGGCATGATCACAGCTCACAGAAGCCTTGATTTCCTGGGCTCAAGTGATCCTCTCACCTCAGCCTCCTGAGTAGCTGGGACCACAGATGCATGCCACCATGTTAGGCTAATTTTTGTATTTTTTGAAGAGACAAGGTTTCACCACATTGCTCAGGCTAGCCTCAAAGTCCTGGGCTCAAGTCATCCACCCACCTGGGCCTTTCAAAGTGCTAGAATTACAGGCATGAGCCACCCCACCCGGCCATTATTACATCTAATCTACACTTGCAGAATAGTATCCTCAGACACCTATCCTTTTTTTTTTTTTTTTTTTTTTTGAGATGGAGTCTCGCTCTGTCGCTCAGGCTGGAGTGCAGTGGCGTGATCTCCGCTCACTGCAAGCTCCATCTCCCAGGTTCCCACCATTCTCCTGCTTCAGCCTCCCCAGTAACTGGAACTACAGGCGCCTGCCACCACGCTCAGCTAATTTTTTTGCATTTTTAGTAGAGATGGGGTTTCACCATGTTAGCCAGGATGGTCTCTATCTCCTGACCTCGTGATCCGCCCGCCTCGGCCTCCCAAAGTGCTGGGATTACAGGTGTGAGCCACCATGCCCAGCGACACCTATCTCTTATCTTTAAAAATCCCAATTTCATCCTTTACATTGCTGCCAGAATTGTCTTTTTAAAAGGTAAAGCTGATTATGTTCCCACTTTAAATGTTCCAATAAATAAACCATGCATGTCAGATAAATTCCAAGCCCTTGGCATAGCATACTAAGTTTTGGTAATCTATACTTGGACCAAAAGGCAATAAATGTACCAGCCCTCTTTCCTGCAGAAATCAGCCCCACCTCCCTGGCTACAAATTGGTCTAACACAAAACTCATCATACCTATTCATATTTATGGGTCCAAGGACTTGGTGTGTGACCCAACATGGATCTATCAGAGTCCTCTCCTGAAAGTTTCAAACTCTAGTTGGGAACAGAGTATTCCTTTCATCTCTGTTCATATAATTAAGGACCTTGAGTCCAAAACTGAGGTCTATTTAAAAAAATCTCTTCCACATTCCTCTTGTAAAATATTAGAAAAAAGAGTAGAGTAAGATACTCTACAGATAAGAGTAAAAATGAGAAGTGGACACCATCCTGCTGTGTCCGGAATTAGTGGGTCGCACTGACTTCAAGAAGGCAGCTGTGGACCCTCCTAGTGAGTGTTACAGTTCTTAAAGACTGTGTGTCTGGAGTCTTTTCCTTCAGTTGTTCAGATGTGTCTGGAGCTTCTTCCTTCTGGTGGGTTCGTGGTTTCGCTGACAGGGGTGAAGCCGCAGACCGTCGCGGTGTTACAACTCTTAAAGAAGGCACGTCTGGAGTTGTTCGTTCTTCCTGATGGGTTCGTGGTCTCGCTGGCTTCAGGAGTGAAGCTGCAGACCTTTGCAGTGACTGTTACAGCTCATAAAGGCGGCATGGACCCAAAAAGTGAGCAGCAGCAAGATTTATTGTAAAGAGCAAAACACCAACGCTTCCACAGCCTAGAATGGGACCTGAACAGGTTGCCCCTGGGCTGGTTCTAGCAGCCTGCTTTTATTCCCTTATCTGGACGCACCCACATCCTGCTAATTGGTCCATTTTACAGCAAGCTGATTGATCTGTTTTACAGACAGCTGATTGGTCCATTTCGACAGGGTGCTGATTGGTGTGTTTACAATCCCTGAGCTAGACAGAGTGCTGATTGGTGCATTTACAATCCTCCAGCTACACATAAAAGTTCTCCAAGTCCCCACTAGATTAGCTAGACATAGGGTGCTGATTGGTGTGTTTACAAACCTTAAGCTAGACATAAAGGTTCTCCAAGTCCCCACCAGATTAGCTAGATACAGAGTGCTGATTGGTGCATCCATGAACCCCAAGCTAGACACAGTGCTGAATGGTGCATATACAATCCTCCAGCCAGAAAAGTTCTCCAAGTCCCCACAGGACTCAAGAGCCCAGCTGGCTTCCTCTAGTGGATCCCGCCCCAGGGCTGAGGGTGGAGCTGCCGCCAGTCCAGTGCCACGTGCCTGCACTCCTCAGCCCTTGGGTGGTGGATGGGACCAGGCACTGTGGAGCAGGGGGTGGTGCCCGTTGGGAAGGCTGGGGCTGTGTGGGAACCCATAGCAGGGTGGGGGTGGGGAGGGAGCCAGGCGGGTGGGACGGGGTGCGTGCGGGGACGGCGTGGCGGGAGTGGGAGGCGGGGGCGGGGTTGGGGCACGCGCGCGGCGGGAAGTGGGGGCTCCGGCATCGGCGGGCTGGGGCATGCGCGGGCTGCAGGTCCCCATCCCTGCTCTGCCGGGGGGGAGGTTGAGGCCCTGTGAGAATTCCAGCGTGGTGGGGCAAGCTGGCAGTGCTGGGGGACCTGGGCACCCTCTGCAGCTGCTGGTCCGCGTGCTAAGCCCCTCACTGCACTGGGCCTGTGGCGCTGGCCTGCTCCAAGTGCGGGCGGTGGATCCCTCGCCCACCCGGAACTCACTGCTGGCCTGGGAGCTGTGCGCAGCCCAGGTTCCCGCCCGTGCCTCTCCCTCCACACCTCCCCCCAAGCAGAGGGAGCCAGCTCTGGCCTCGGCCAGCCCAGAGAGAGGCTTCTACAGTGCAGCGACGGGCTGAAGGGCTCCTCAAGTGTGGCCAGAGCAGATGCCGAGGCCGAGGAGACGCTGAGAGCAAGCGAAGGCCGCCAGCATGTTGTCACCTCTCACTGCCATTTAAGTCCCTGGCCACAGCTATCCCTATGCCAGCTTCCATTTACTCTAACCCACTCTGGTTTCCCATCTTGTAATATGATCCAGTGAATTTCCTGTTTTATCTTAGACTACTGTATTGGGGTATTGCCACTGTGACTAAAAAAATTTCAACTAATGCAAATTTACATTTCAGTTTCTCCCTTTAGTTGTTTGTCACCTCTCTGCTTCCTATCTGCAGCTGCAACTCTACCCTTGAACTCATCTTTGAAACTACCCAGAGGTCAGAGGCGAAGGCCCTGCATACCTTTTTCTTCTTTAATTTTATTCTTATCTTACCTAATGTTGACTTCTTTACTTTACGAATCCCAACAGGTAAGACTGTCAACAGCTTTAGAGCTTTACAGCAGGATCTTCCAAGTGCCCTGAGAGGTCATGATGGAGCCAATAGAAATAAATCATACAAACCAAAGCCAGCCCCTGGTGGGAGGGATGCTTACAAAACAACATAAACAAGAAGATTCTGAAAAGAAATTGTATGGAAGGAAGAAGAGATGAGATAATGGAAATGAACTCAAAATAGCCCCAGTTAAAATACTTACAGTAAAATATCATTAGTACTACTTGATGTTGGTGAAAGGCTCTAGACCCAAGTCAGAAGGCCTGAGTGTTTGCTGTAATTTTTTGAACAAATTATGTAATTTTGTTGAGATTCAGTTTTCTTTTCTATCATTGGGTAACAATAACTTCTCTGGGATGTCAGAGTTATGATATGAAATTAAAATAACTAATAAATGGGTAAGCCCTGAAAATTTCATAGAAGTTTGTGAATGAGAGGATCTTGTAAATACAGTACCTGAAACCAAAAGAATTAAGTCTCAGCTTGAGGAATATCGGATACTAGGGCAGGCCAATGGGACAAAGGTCTCATTGATCTGCCACCTTCAGTCACACTGAAATGGGGCTATATTTTTTATTTACTTACCTCCCAGTACTGCCAATAGTCAAAATAGTACTACTTTCCAAGTTATTTAACTCTTTTAGGATAACAGAAAAAAAGATCCTTTCTAGTTTTCAAGGCATGGATTCAATGAGTAATATAGATTTATATCACTTGGTGAACACATAGCAATTTCCCTGATACCACTAAAATTAAATTTAAAATGCTATTTGATCCCTTCTTTAAAAACCTTTTCTGTTTGTTTGTTTGTTTGCTGAAATGGCAAGGATTCAAGTCAAGATAATTAGATTTATGGAACAACATAGCAAGAGCTCCCAATTTCAGTATTGTGACAAGTCCATTGATAAAACCTGCTCAGGCAGAGACCAAGTTGGAAAGAAGGATTAGGTTATTATTCTAGTTCTCCTGAGATAAAAGGAAATATTCTTAAAAACGTGAATCCATCCATCCTCTTTTAAGAGGTCATTAGTCTCTTTCTTCATTAAAATGAGCACAAACTGAACATGCATAGACTGATTCTCTCCATTCAGTTTCAGTTTGAAACTTATCCTGCTACACATTGTAACAGAATTTTCTACACATTTTAACAGACACACATTTTCTACATGTTTTTGACAGACACATTTTAACAGACATTCTCAATGTGTCTCTCTGACTTTATGACATCAGAGAAAGCAGTCTTCAACACGTTAAAAATGTAAAGCAAATGTAATGTCTACTTACAAACTTAAGAATATCAATGACAACTATTTTACCAATAAATTTAAAGATCTGGATACTTCACATAGTAGCCAGTAGCTCTTTGATATAGATGTAAAGCTATATAATCCACAATTTCTTTGCTTATTTTATGCTTTCCTGAAGTAGTTATTGAGCACCTATTGTGTGTAAAGAGCTGGAATGAAAATAAGAATACAGAATGGCAATACATTCAAAGAATGCCAAGTACAGGAAGAGGAAAGATGCTGAGTTCTTGCCTGGATTTGACTTTAATTGGCTTTATGACCTTGGTTAAGTCACTTCTCCCATGTAAATCATTGAACACTTTTTTATTGAGGGCTTCCCATAGGTAGAAACAAAATTGAATGAGGAACAAACAAACCTGGCCCCAGCCTTTGTGGAACTGACATGGTAGTGGGTAAGACAAATATTAAATAATTAAACACATAAACGAATGTAAGTAAAAATTATGTAAAGTGTAACCAAAAGTAAATAATGTTAAAGAATTTTGAAACCTTGAGCTTCTGATTTAAATGGCCAGTCATGGAACACGTATCTGAGGAAGCAAAATTTAGACTGATACTTGAAAGAAGAAAGATTGCTGGGTAACAAAAGTGGAAGTGTAACAGATGTGAGGAAGTTCAGGCCAGTCTAGTTGAAACGCAGAGACCAAACGGAAGAAGGCAAAGGATGAGACTTACTAACCAGACACTGCCCAAATCCTGCAAGGACTTACGGACATGGTAAGAGGTTTTGAATATATCCTAAGTCAAATGAAATATCACCAACAGATATTAGCTGCATGACATGATCAGATCTGCATTTTTAAATATCACTCAGGCTGTGGTGTAAATAGTGGAATGAGAGTAAGATGCAGCCGTTGGAAATGGCAGACTAGTTACACACACTGAAATATAATAATACTGCAAAAAAAAATTGAATGAAAAATGAAAAGACAGAATGTGTTCCAAAGCACAATGTCTTTATATAATGATAGCTTGATGAAAATACATACAAATAAAAGAGTATATATTAAACCTCTTAAAATCGTTGCTCTTGAAAGGCTAAATAGGGATGGCGATGGGGGTAAAAAAAAAATAGTAACTCAATAAAACAAGAGAGGGCTTATAAATGGACCAGGAACAATAGTAGGCTATACACTAATGAGCATGATAAATTCTTAAGGGCCCTAGGATTTTTAAAATGGTAAAAGAGCATTGGCTTCAACTTAATGTCACCAGGTGCTTAGCCTATAAAAAGAGAGTCAGGCTATTTTTTCAAGTTTTGAAGCCAGACATTGGCTTGTCCTCTCTAGCTATGAAATTCCTAGATTGCATCTGCTTCCAATAGAAGGCTGTTTCATCTACACTGAAAATCTGTTCTTTAGTGTAGTCACCTTCATCAATTATCTTAGATAAATCTTCTGGATAATTTGCTGCAGCTTCTACATCAGCACTGGCCACTTTACCTTGTACTTTTAGGTTATGGAAATGACTTTTTTTCCTAAAACTTCATGAACCAACCTCAGCTAGTTTCACACATTTCTTCTGCAGTTTTCCCACCTCTCTTAGCCTTCATGGAATTAAAGAGAGTTAGGGCCTTGCTCTGGATTAGGTTTTGGTTTAAGAGAATGTGTTGGCTGTTTTAATCTTCTATCCAAACCACTAAAACTGTTTCCGTATCAACAACAACCTGTTTCCCCTTTTTAATCATCGTGTGTTCACTGGAGTAGACTTTTAATTTCATTCAAGAGCTTTTCCTTTGCATGTACAACTTGACTGGCACAAAATCCTAGCTTTCAGGCTGTCTCAAGTTTCAACATAACTTCCCTACTAAGTTTAATCATTTCTAGCTTTTGATTTAAAGTGGGAGACATGCAACTTTTCATTTCACTTGAACACTTAGTGGCCATTATAGGGTTATTACTTGGTCTAATTTCAATATTGTTGTGTCTTGGGCAATAGGAGGGCCTAAGAAGAGGGAGTGGGATGTGGGAACAGCCAGTCAGTGGAGAAGTCAGAACAGATACAACATTTATCAATTAACCTTGTTATATTATGTGGGCACAATCTGTGGTGCCCCAAAACAATCATAATAATAACATCAAATGTCACTGATTGCAATTCATCATAACAGATACAATAATAATTTAAAAGTTTGAAATATTGTTAACATTACCAAAATGTAACATAGACATATGAAGTAAGCAAGTGCTGTTGGAAAAATGGCACCAATAGTGTTGTTTGATGTAGCATTACCATAAATCTTAGATTTGTAAATAACAAAATATTTGTGAAGGACAATAAAGCAAAACAATAAAAATGAGGTGTGCTTGTATTTTAAAAGAACAGATTGAATTGGGGGTGGGGGTAGTTGAGGAATTGGAAGCAGAGAGAACAGGTACAAGATTCATGTAGTAGTTCAAGAAAATTAAAGCAAGTAGAAAAACTAACAGAAGTCCAGGATAAAAGATTTTGAGGACTTAACTACACATTTCCAGAAGGAATGGAAAAAGGTCAGAAGTGAGAATGTGGAAATATCCTCAGCCAACTTGACTATAAATAGAAAGTGTTGGCAAAGAAAAAAAAATAAAAAATAAAAAAGGACGAAGCCAAAGAACTCATGGAATGTTGAATAATTAAATTGAGGCCTCCTTATCAAAAACAAAAATGAAGACATGTAGATAGAAATTCAATTTATATGTCTTTATTCTGTAAAGCTGGGAGAATACCCAGAAGGTATTTAGAAAGTATGTAATAAAAATTTAAGATTGGAGTTAATGAACCAGAGATAGGCAGGAGAGACATAATAGGTAATAATACAGGTTAGCTGGTAAGATCTTTGGCACAGCAAACTTGGATTTGAGTTAGTAATAATAATTATGCATTGCACATTATAGCCTTTATAATTTTTTTTATCAGTTCTTCCACTTAATAGGCATCTTTTAACATCTATTAAGTGTAGGAAAATACTAGGAGCTGAAGACATAGCAGTAAGTAATAAATAAAGTTTATTTAAGTAAGTGTAAAGTTAATAAAACACAGTCCCTAATCTCGTTACTCTTATACTGAGAGATTTTCACATTCGAAATTTACTGAGCACCTATTAGGTGCAGAGGACTTGGATGGGCAAATGAATACAATATGTCTCTAGCTGTGTTGTTGGAATAAGTAGAATGCTGGGGACATCCAAAGAAAGGAGACCACATGGAGGAGGTGATATTGGATCTTGAGGGATGATTAAGAATCATCAAACAAAGTACATTTATATATGTATTATAATATCAACTCCTGTAATCCCGCTCACACCCTCTGAGGACCAAGTAAATATATTAAAGATGTATTTCTTACAGAATATTCTGAGCAAGATGAGAGAAAGGATAGTATGATAGCCCTATCAGTCCTTGTATTCCTCTCCCTAATTTCACTGATTGTTGAAAGTGTTTGTTTTTTTTTAAATAGTTTTTATTTTGTATTTAGCTCTAGGCAAAAGAACAGTACTATTCCTTGAAAACATTTATTCTTTAGGGGTATGAAGTGGTATGTTCGCCCAACAAAATACACAATTTCTAAAACATTATGACTAATTCAAGCAAATGTATTCCCTAAAGAAAAATCTCCATTTCACTTTGTCTACACAGAGGTAGATTTAATAAACAAGTCAAAACAAAAGTCTTCTGTCAGTATTATTCCTCAGCACTATTATAAAGGTTGGCAAAAATTCCTTTCTTTGACAAAAGAGACTTTCCTCTTTTCCCTCAAGACACTAATGAACATAAATGTGCAAGTAAAATATTTTCACTTAGATTCACAGTGTTTGACACTAACATACTCTAGAGCATTTAATTTTTTTCTCAACTTAAAATTAACTGCCAATTTTTTAAATGTTAAGTATTATTCACCAAATTAAGTAAGAATAATTTTGCATAGCAAGCATTGTGCCTTCTAAGAAAATAGGCATTTTATTTTCTGTTTAATTATCTCCTTCTTCCTGTCAATCAGGGTCAGTAGTTTGTCAAAAACAAGTCAAGGACAACCTGCTTTGGTAGCTATGCAAATAGGATTCAATTATCCCCAATGAGTTTGCAAAACTTGCAGAAGTCATTAGTTTGAAAAACATGAGGATTAATGCAGGGGATTTGGAACCTATGTCAGAGAAGTTTTAAAATTACTTCCATTTAAACTTTGATTCTTAAATTCAGAAAACGCCTAATGCAGATAATTTTAACTACTACGAACTATAACTTACATAATAAAACACAACTGGCCAACATTATCCTCTTTCTTGCATAAATTGTCTAAAGATTAACATCTCATGCTTTTCTTAACTGAAAACTTCTTTTAACATTTCCTTTATGCAGGTCTGCCAATAATTCAAGTATTTTTTTATTTCGTCTGAAAAAGTATTTCTTCATTTTAATATAATTAACAGATTTTATTATTATCATAGTTTTAGATTTTCTAAAAAGTTGCAAAGATACTACAAAAAGTTTCTGTGAACCTCACACCCAATTTCTCCTATGATTAATATCTTTCTTTACTATAGCATAATTGNAACTTCTTTTAACATTTCCTTTATGCAGGTCTGCCAATAATTCAAGTATTTTTTTATTTCGTCTGAAAAGTATTTCTTCATTTTAATATAATTAACAGATTTTATTATTATCATAGTTTTAGATTTTCTAAAAGTTGCAAAGATACTACAAAAAGTTTCTGTGAACCTCACACCCAATTTCTCCTATGATTAATATCTTTCTTTACTATAGCATAATTGTTACCCTTAATGGACTAATATTGATACATCATTACTAGCAAAAATCCCTGGTTTATTCTTTGTTTATTTAGTTTTAATTTTTATGTAATATCCTTCAACTTTTGTTTTATTCAGGACAGTATATTTTCTTCACTATTGTACTGGCAATTCTAGATCTTTTGCCTTTCCATATAAACTTTGAAATACGTTTGTCAATATCTCCACTATACCTGGCTGAGATACTGATTGGGATTATGTTGAATCTATAGAAAAAGTTGAGAGAAAGTGACATCTTACCAGTACTGAACATTCTAATCCATGAAGATGAAATATATCTTCATGTACTTTTGTCTTCTTTGATTTATCAGAGTTTTGTAGTTTTCTCCATATGACACACACACATTTTGTGATGTTTACACCTAAGTATTTATTTTTCTTTTTTTGATATTATTGTAGAAGTTATTTAAAAGGTTTACTTTTTAATTTCAAATTCTGAATGTTCCTTACTGGTATACAGGAAAGCATTTGACTTTCGTGTACTTACTTTGTGCCCTGTAAGCTTGTTAAATTTGATCATTACTTCTGAGTATTTCTGTTGATTCTTTGAGAATTTTCACATAATATTATTTTAAATAAAAAGACAATATTATTTCTTCCCTTCCAGTATGTATATATTTTATTTTCTTGTCTTGTTGCAACAGATAAAACTTCCAATGTGATATTAAGTAGGAGTGGTAAGAGACATCTTTGCCTTTTCCTGATACTTGTCAAGAAATATCCAGTTTCTCACCACTAACTATGTTAATTGTACTTTTTTTTGTTTCTCACCACTAAGTATGATGATGATGTTAAAGTGTAGATGATTTGTTAGCTGTAAGTTCTTTACCAAGATGATGACATTCCTCCCTCTTTTTTACGTTGACCAGTATTATGATAGCCCTCCTCCAAATGGCATTCTTTATTTCCATCATTGCATTTTTGATTTTTGGAATTTCCTTTTGATTATTTCCGAGGAGTTCCATTCCTCTGCTTACATTACCCATTCGTTCTTGCATATTGCCTACTTTTTCCATTAGAGTCTTAACACAATATTCACATATATTTTGAATTCCATGTCTAATAATGCCAACATTTGATTTATATCTGAGTATACTTCTGATGCTCATATCTGTGTGTGTATTTTCTAGCTTTATGATATTCCCTTTAATTTTTTTTGTTGAAAACTGGACGTTTGTATCATAGGAACTGAAGTAAATAGACTTGAATGTGGAGATTTAAGTTCATCAGCTAGATGTTGAGCTTTGTTTAGTGTTTTCCCCAGTAGTAAGTGCTAAGTCATGAAGTTCTCCTAGTGTCCTTGTTTTGCCTCTCCTCCTGACTTTGAACTTCTCATTCAGCTGTATCCTACTGTTATTGCACTGAATC
This sequence comes from Rhinopithecus bieti, assembly GCF_001698545.2. Classification (NCBI taxonomy): domain Eukaryota; kingdom Metazoa; phylum Chordata; class Mammalia; order Primates; family Cercopithecidae; genus Rhinopithecus; species Rhinopithecus bieti. The sequence goes on from NW_016807111.1 coordinate 242,412, forward strand.
CCTATTGCTGTGGCAGTAGGGTGTAGGGCAAGAGAAGCCTCATGTAATCTAATGATTAAGTTAAACCTCTGTCTTTTATTGGGCCTCAGTCTCTGGGATATAATTTTTATTTCCCTTAGACAGTAGGTCATTTTTTTAAAATGAAGAATGCTCTTAATATATTCCACAATGATTACTCTTTACCACACTCTCCCCAGAACCAGGACTAGATCTTATTCTATTAACAGACTTTTATTATGATAACATTGTGCAATTATAAAGGTAAAAACTATGAAAATGTGGGAACTGAAATTTCTAAGACATTCTGGGCTCAAGTGATCTTCCCAACTCAGCCTCCTGAGTAGCTATTTTCAACACTTTGAATATGACATCCTCGTGCCTCCTGTCCTCTATTGATTCTAATTAGAAGCTAGCTGTTAACTTTTTTTTTTTTTTTTTTTTTTCAGACGGAGTCTTGCTCTGTTGCCCAGGCTGCAGTGCAGTGGTGGGATCTTGGCTAACTGCAAGCTCTACCTCCCGGGTTCACGCCATTCTCCTCCTGCCTCAGCCTCCCGAGTAGCTGGGACTACAGGCACCTGCCGCCATGCCCAGCTAATTTTTGTATTTTTATTAGAGACGAGGTTTCACCGTGTTAGCCAGGATGGTCACGATCTCCTGACCTCGTGATCCACCCTGTTGGCATTCCTTCATATATGATACATCTTTTTTATTCTGCTTTCAAGATTTTTTTCTTGGGTTTTAAGTATTTCACTATTATTATTGTTATTTTTAATAGAGACAGAGTTTTACCATGTTGCCCAGGCTGGTCTCAAACTCTGGAGCTCAAGCAGTACACCAACCCTGGCCCCAAAAAGTGTTGGGATTACAGTCGTGAGCCACCATGCCCAGCCCCAACATTTCATTCTATGTCAGAGTGTGGATCTCTAGGTTTATTTCACCAGGACTTCATTAACTTCTTGAATATATATAGGTGCTTTTTATTAAATTTGAGAAGTGTTAAACCATAATTATTTCACAATGCTTTTCTCTACTTTTATAACTTTAATGACATGTATCTTGGTACACTTAATTGTGTCCCACATTTCTCTGATAGTCTGTTCAGTTTTTTTTTTTTTAGATTATGTAATCTTTATCAATCTATCTTTAAGTTCACTGATTCTTCTGCCTGCTTGAATTTACTGTTAAGCCTCTCTTGTTAAGTTTTCATTTCAGTTATTACACTTTTCAACTCCAGAATTTCCATTTGGTTCATTTTCCAGTTTCTATTTTCTTATAGTTATTTTTCTACTTTTGAGATATTGTCAATACATCTTTTGACATAGCTGCCTTTAGTTATTTGAAAATATTTATCATGTATACTTTTAAGCTTTTTCTGTTATGTTCAACATGTAGACCCCTTCAAAAGAAATTTCTGATTTCTGTTGCCCCTCTCCTTTCATCTTCTGCATGTGAGTCACACTTTCCTTTCTCTTTGAATGTCACATACTTTCTTTGTTTAAAGCAGACATTTTAAAATAAATGTATTGTAACGATTTTAGAAACAGAGTCCCTCTACCCCTAATGATTGATGTGGTTTTTTTTGTTGTTTTGTTTTTAGTTTGTTTAAAGTCTTGACTCAACTAACTTGGTGAAGTCTATTTTTTCCCCACAGTATTCAGCCTCTGGTATCCCTTTACAGATTGTGTGTTGTGTGTGTGTTTTGTCTTTTTGCTGATTAACTAGAGGTTGGCCTTTAGTTGGCATATGTTACTTATTGGTCAAAACTTTTGCTTAACCCTATTGATGAGTTAGGTGTTTATTCTGTAGTGTTAGATGTGTGTGAAGCACAGAGTTGATATCCCTATTTAAGAAATTTACATGTTTTTCCCCACATACAGGCAAGCACTGCTAGCTGAGATTTTCTCTTTCTGATTATTTCTGAGAGGGCGCAGCCTTTGACATGCTCACAGTCTTTTCAGAATGTGACATGCATATAATGTTATTAAGAGTGGCTTCCTAGTCTTAATTCCTGAGTTTACTTATTGTAGTCATTGTTCAGTAAGTGGTTGGAAATAGTGCTTAAGACCTTTATTTCAGTAAAAGCTTCCTCCCTTTGCTGAATTACATCTAGCTGCGGAAATGTTTTCCATCCCATCCCTCCCTCCCACAACCCCAGATTCAGCTCTGATTGCTCCTGAGTGGAAGTAGCCTGGCATTTGTGCACAGTCTTGTTTTCCCAACCCCAAGGTGGCCTGTGAATTCAGGAGGGCCTCTCTTGGCTGTCTCTTTCCCTGATTCTGTCTGTAAAACTTCTAACTTACTTGTCGCCACTCATACCATGGAGCTATGAGTACCGTTTCATTGCTCCCCACCTATATTTGCATTGACTTTTAGAACAGCCCTAGGTATAGACTTCTTCATTCTCTGTTTCATGTAAGACCAGTTTCTTCTGATTTTTCAAGTTCCTTCAGAGTGTGTGGGCCAGCCTTTGCTCCTTGGCAGGTTCTCTATGCCCCTGCATAAGAGCTGGTGGTGGGGATGGTGACTCACCTCTCTCCTAGTGACACCCTTGTTGTGAGCAGGCACTGGGGACTGAGCTGAAACAGGGAAGAATATGATAGCTTCTGGTCCTCTCAGCTTACTCCTGCCAGTATAGGACTTTCTATACGAGGTGACTAAGCTACAGTAGAGACAAAAACGAGTATTCTCTATCTGCTGCGCTTTGCGTGGAGCATCTATCCTATGAATAGACACTGGAAGCAGGAAGGAAGACCTTTGCTGTTACATTTCCATAAAAGAACTTCTACAACACAGGGCTGGGGGAGATAAGAAATGCTGGCCCTCTCCCCTTCCCAACTTCCCAGGTTGAAATTATCACCCCAGACTAGAAGTTGAGGGGAAAAGGAGCCCCTGCTTTCTTGACCCATCTACCTAGGGTAGTTTCTTTATAAAGGAGACGAGAGAAAAAGTGGGAAGTTGTGGCTTAAAAGCCACAGACCTCAACTATTCTGAGATTTAGATTTTGTTAAGTGAAGATTCTCCATTTACTATATACTCTCAGGACAATATAGAAAAACTTTAAATGATTGTGTTTTCATTTTGTAATTTTCTCCAAAGAAATGCTGTTGGAAGTGGGTCCAACACTTTCACATCACCATTCCAGAAGCAGAGCTCACTTCATAGTAAGACACAATTTATTTCTTTTTCTTTCAGGGATCACTCTTCTAATAATTTCTATTGTTCAATACCTTAAGACAGGTTGTATGTATATAACATATATACCTATGAGATATATGAGATACCAATAAGCAAAATAGCTCTAACCTCTCTTAGTGAAATTAAATATATATATATATGTATATATGTATATTTAACAGTATCCATGAAATAAATCAGGCTAAAATATTCACACAATTCACATAGAAAATATTCAAAACTGTATAAAACTAGAATGAGAATTCAATTTGCTCTGTATAGCATATAAAGGGATTATTCCCTCAATTAGAAAATATTACAGTTTGCAGAAAAAAGTCAATCAAAGATGTACTCAATAAAAAGACTATTTCAGGGAATTTTAAGGAAAACATAGAATAATTATACAAATATTTTAGAAAAAACCCGAAGTTTACATTAGTGACATATTCAGCTAAAAATAAATATGGACCAAAAATAATCTTGTTGTTTATTTTATTTTTGGCATTTAGCTAGTAAATAGAAATATTTTTAATTTGCCTTAATGTACATAGAAATATATTATTTTAATTTTAGAATAAAATATATTTTAAAATCACCCCCCTGAATAAAACTGGTTTATAGGTTTACCAATATTAAAAGCTAATTTGATGGTCAGTAAGTAAATATTTTAAAGGTATAGATGTTCCATCATATTAGTTCCTACTTTGCTAATGTTTGCAATATTTCATTCCCACCTTACAAATATTATTACAAGTATTTTTGTATCATTTGCTATTTATCATTACCTATTGTATAAACTTAATTGTAAATATTTGACAAGCAAAAAGATATGCTCCTTGCTCTCATAAAATTTCTTGTCTATCGAAACATATATTTTAAAATAATCACATCAATGATTAATAATTGTAATATAGGCCTGCAAAGAAAATTATAGAGTACTATGAAAATGTATAACAAAGATTTAGCTTCATAAACAAGATATGAAGCTTTTTAATGCCATGTTTGGCATATCATAATATGCAGTCATTGCTATTGCTCTTGTTATTATTTTATGCCAGTTGAGATACCTATAAGCAAAATAGCTCTAACTTCTCTTGGTGAAATTAAGAAGAAAACTGACAGAGACAGCTGAAATAAAACACAATTTTATTTATTTGCAGTAGTTATCGTATATAAAGTTGCCACAGATTCTGAATTAGCAAATACTAAATCATTTCACGCAGGTAAAATATAGGGTTAGATTCCTACAAGCCTCTAGAAACAAGATTTTCATCAACTCCCTTTGTTTCATATATGCTTGTATCTAAAATAGATTTTAAAACTTTTACTTAAGTTCTGTGGTAGACGCGAAGTTTGTTACCTAGGTTGAACTAATTTACACTCCCACCAACAATGTATAAGATGTTATTTATTTTTTTATTTTTTATTTTTTATTTTTTTTGCTTTGGATTGCCTTAGCTATTCAGGCTCTTTTTTGGTTCCATATGAATTTTAAAATACTTTTTATATTTCTGTGAAGAATCTCAACGGTAGTTTAATAGGAATAGCATTGAATACATAAATTGCTTTGGGCACTATAGCCATTCTAATGATATTAATTCTTCCTATCCATGAGCATGGAGTATTTTTCCATTTGTTTAGGTCATCTTTGATTTCTTTGGTCACTAGCTTGTAGTTCTCCTTGTAGAGATCTTTCACCTCCCTAGTTAGCTGTATTCCTAGGTATAAAAATAGCTTATTTAATGTATATCTTTGATTCATTAACATTGAACTGATGGCCCACAACACTATATTGCATACTTGAATGAAATTTACCTAACACATATATTTGCTCTGCAAGGCACATCGCAGTCTTTCTGTGCTTAGGAACAGTGGACAATGCTTCAGCATGATGATTAGGGGACATTTTAAACAGGGCAATCATCAACAAGCACTCAAAAATGTGGGACTACACAGACAGGGAAAGGGACACTTGTTTGCATCAGGAGAGCTGAAATAAGAACCCGGAACTTGCTCTGTTTGACCTCAGCTGAGAATATGCTTGTCTGGTGACTGAGATTTTTGCTGCTCTGTGAAAATGACTAAAAAGTACTGCGAAGATAGATTTTTGGGGTTACAAATAAATTTTAGCAAATGGGCAAATTCACAATACAGTATCCATGAATAATGATAATCAACTGTATATATGTTAAATAAACCACTTGAACCTGTAGATTTATGTAAGAAAACAATACAGGGAAATGATGTCCTGGGCAATTCCTTAACACAACTTACTATCCAAGTATTCACATTGGGAACCATAAGTTTTTTAACTTCTGGAAAACTTAGTAAGATATTTTAACTTCATTCCTGCTTATAAGGGTTGTCATATTAGCATCATAATTTTACTAGTTGGTTACATAATTCTTTTTTTATTCATTTAGGCCTCAAAATTTTACTTTGCTTCATACTTGTAAAATATATATGCTACTTATAGAATTAAAAATGTTGACTCCAGTTGATAAAGACTTGAGGAGCCTAAAAATGAGTCATTAATCTAAATATTGTTATACTTTCTCTGTGCTGCACTTCCATATTAAAGACTGAGACAGCTTCAGTTAGGGTATTAAACAGAGATCATGTACAAATTTCAGATGCATGTCAAGTCAGTGATCAGATGTCAGCAGAAAAAGTTGAAGCAAGTTTCTAGCATAATTTTCTAAACTGCAGTATTTTCTGAATTTAATATTATTTGCCTCAAACTACCATGAATTAAAATATATAAGTTGAAATATCTATACACATACACATACTACATATATAGACATATATTAATATGCATACACTCATACATACATAAATATGTATTGCATACATATTTTAACACAAATGGGTATTAGGAAAAGAACTAAGAGTAGACCAAATATGCAACGTGTTATGCATATTCAGTTTTATTACTAAAATAATCAATTGATCTATTTTATCAGTATTCTTTGTTGATTTGATAGATTGTAAAAATTGATACTATCTGTCCTGAACATATACAACAGTGGAAGACACTAATTGTCTTCTAAATAATACACATTTTTCATATATAACTGTGTGACCAGATCTGGTCATAAAAACAAGAGCATTAGTTGGAAGTAGTATGTGTATTTCAGTATTATTATATCATTATTTCATAACGATTATGTTATTTTAAATACATAACTACACTGCATTTGGCTCAAAACTATATTTTCTCAATATTGTCATATGCATAAGACATCACACAATACAGCTACAGTAAGTTTATAAAATCATGTTTCTATGTGTGTACTTGCATTACCTGGTACTGATATGAATGAAACCTATGATGTATAATGTCAATTTCCTGATATCATTTTGATTTCAGTTACTTCTGAATAGACTCTGATGAAAATAAATAAATTTTAAAACTTTGTTAGGATTAAATTACACTTAAGAATCTTGAATAATAAGTAGGGGTTCTGCAGAAGTTGTGTAGAGTGAAGTACAATGTGACTAGAAAGTTATAGGTAGTTGGTTGGAACCATATTAATGCAATTGCATTTCAACCTGCCAGTATTATTTGGTGTTGAACTACTGAACAGTTGTAGTAGGATATTGCATAGTTGATTTTCTATTCAAGAATGTCACTAAAGGAAAAGGATTAGGAGATAAAAGATACTAGAAAGAAGACCTCTTATGAGTCTAGCATAGTCTTCCAAGGAAAAGGAGAAAAAAGAAAACCTTGAATTAGAGTTCTGGTACTGGGAATCAACAGATGTAGACAGACAAAGACAGACAGTTCATTAAAAGATAGAATTGACAAACTTATTACTTGATTAGTTGTGTGAGGCTGAAAAATTAATTTAAGATAGTGCCCAAGTTTGCCTCAAAATCAATGGTTGGTAGTTCTAATAATTAAGAAAAGGTATGTGGAAGAAGTGAAAGGGGAAGAAATAGAGGGAAAGAGTGAGATATTTGATACAGGAAGCACTCCACTGCTATATGGTTGACATTAATAGTCGGAAGAACATATTCAAAGTCTAGATTAGACACATAGCATTGAACTCTTATCAAGATATCTCTCTCAGTCTCTTCTTTGAAAGGATCATATTCTCTTCCTTTCTCAGTTTAACCCACCTATGTAGAAGTGAGTGTTTATTATCTGGCTTCAGTCCCAATACTGTTGAATGGCTAGAGCAGGAAAATAACAGAGAGCACATAAAAAAGTCAAAGCGCATTTTTGTTCACAGTTGGAGAAGGGAGATCATCACAAGACTCTTTATTCTCCAACTTCTAATTTCATCTCACAGTGATTGCTGAAGCTCTGATGAGCAGGTGTGCCAGGGTTTAATAATCATAAGAAGACATGGTGCTATGACAGCTCTACGTCAGCTTTCAGTGGGTGAGTTGCTGCCCTGTAAGCTGCAGCTACACTGAACTTTGTTCTCTCCCAAGTAGAGAGCACATAAGCAACTTCTATTCAGGCAACCCATCAGCAGCTTGTGGGTTTGGGCATCATTGCCTTGATGAAAATATCTTTTTCACGTGCTGACCTCTGATTGTTGTGATTTAAGAGGCTAGTCATTGTCCTCTTGCTGCCAATTTGGATTCAAAATCTTCTTGTTATATCCTAATCTTTCTGATTTTATGATTTTCTAGATGCTTTGATTTCTGCCTTGCTTCTCTGGGTTCGTGTGCTCTATATTTATGCCGTATTTCCTTACTCTTATCTAAAGCACTTTGTCCACATGCCCACACATACTTGACCTCCCCCTTAATAGTCTTGTACTGCCTGAACCAACCACCACTCATCAGAACAGTTCCCTACTCGGAGCCCGTTCCTCACTGCTATGATACCAATTTTAATAGAGGCTGAAACTCAATGGTAGTAAAGAATGGCAATATGGATACAAGGATGTCAGTTGTTAGAGTTACAAGTTCCTCTGGGTGATTAAATTTTTATTGCACATTGCCCATGGGAATATTCAGTCTTATTTTCTTTTAACATATAATTTTAGAGAAAAAGAAACCTACTACCTCTAAAAGAAATTATCTGCACAAGTTATGATGTCAGTTGAGAGAGGTTTGATCCCTAGGGAAACACTTTCTAAGTTACTTTAATAAGACTGCAAACATAAAATACAGAAAGTCATAAAACCCAGAAGTTTGATTTGGTACAGTAATGCCATCACCCATGGGTATATATTATACTGTATGACTAGTTAAGTCATAAAATATTTCTGAACATATATACATGCCATGCAGGATATTACCTTCTAACTCAAAGTATCACTCTTACCTAACTTTTCTCTATGTTCATTGCATCTAGCTTTTTCCATAGTTTCTTGTTTTCCTACTGTTCTTTTTTCTAAATATTTTGCTCCAAATTTGCTCCAGATGCGACACTTATTCAATATTTGATATGTCACATTTTAAAAAATTTATAATTCACACAGTGTGCTCATCTCTATTTGATTCTCAAATAATTTCTTAAGATTGGCAAGATAAATATCACTATTCCTATGTTCCGAATGAAGAAACTGAGACTCATCAAGGTTTATGCCAATTACTAAAATCATTTCATAGCTTATCTAAAAGTGCACTCATTGACACTTGCCATTCCTTTATCTTTCTATACTATTTTTCTTATGATTTACCATAATCTAAAATATTATATATTATACTTATTTATCTTTTTTTAATCTCCCTCCATACACTAGAGTGTAAGCACCATAGGGTAATGAGTTAGCTCTGCTCTATTTGCTGTTGTAACCTGGACCAAGAAGATGTATGGCACACAGTAAGTATTCAATACATATTTATTGAATGAATAAACATAAAATTGAAAGAGGACTTTCTGTTAGTAATATTAGATACCTAAAAATGGTGGACAACTGGCTTCAAAATATTATAGCTGAACAGTACCCAACTGCCCACCACTGTTCATACTTGCATGATTTCATGATGGAGTTTATCACAGTGGGTAGGAGAAAACCATCTCCAGGCTGAGACTCACTGGCTTTAAATCTCAAGTCCACACTTAGCAGCTTTGTGGCTTCCCAAATATTATAGAATCTTTTAAGCGTGAATTGTTAATTTGCCTTATAGAGGTGATAAAACATTACTTAATTAGCAAACCTTTTGTGAGGGTAAAATATGGTGATTGCTCAGTCAAATGATGCTAACTTAAGTAATAGTAATCCTTTAACTCAATATGCTATGTACAGTTGTTGTCATTATTTTACACATGAAGAATGTGACGTATGGTAAGATTAAGAAATTTGCAGTTGGGCACTGTGGCTCACGACTCTAACCCCAACACTTTTGGAGGCCAAAGCAGGCATATCACTTGAAGTCAAGAGTTTAAAACCAGCCTGGCCAACATGGCAAAATCCCACCTCTACTAAAAATACAAAAATTAGCTGGGCGTGGTGGCATGTGCCTGTAATCCTAGCTACTCAGGGGGCTGAGGCATGAGAATCGCTTGAACCCATGAGGTGGAGATCGCAGTGAGCCGAGATTGCGCTACTGCACTCCAACCTGGGCGACAGAGTGAGACTCTGTCAAAAGAATAAAAGAAAAGAAGGAATGAAAGAAAGATTTGCTAAAGATTACATGGCAAATAAGAAAAAGAAGAAGAAAAAAAGGAAAGAAAGAAAGAGAGAGAGAGAAAGAAAGAAAAGAAAGAAAGAAAGAGAAAGAAAGAAAGAAAGAAAGAAAGAAAGAAAGAAAGAAAGAAAGAAAGAAAGAAAGAAAGAAAGAAAGGAAGGAAAGAAAGAAAGAAAGAGAGAGAGAGAGAGGAAAAGAGAGAGAGAGAAAGGAAGGAAGGAAGGAAGGAAGGAAGGAAGGAAGGAAGGGAGATAGAGAGAGAAAGAAAGAGAGAGAAAGAAAGAAAAGAGAGAAAAAAAGAAAAGAAAGAAAGAAAGAAAAAAAAAGAAAGAAAGAAAGAAAGAAAGAAAGAAAGAAAGAAAGGAAGGAGAAAGAAAGAAAGAAAGAAGAAGGAGAGAGGAAGAGAGGAAGAAGAAAGAAAGAAACAACAAAGAAAAGGAAGGAAGAAGGAAGAAGGAAAGAAGTAGAAGGAAGGAAGGAAGGAAGGAAGAAGAAGGAAGGAAGGAAGGAAGGAAGGAGGAAGAGGGGGAGGAGGAGAGGAGGGAAAAGGGAGGGAGGGAGGGAAATGTGCTAAAGAGTATATGGCAAATTATAACCTCAGATCACTCTGACCCCAAAGCCCATGTTCTTAATCTCACCAATATACAGTCATTTGAAAAATAACTTTAAAATAAAGAGAAAATCTCTTCTGCAACAACAACAAGAACATTATATTACACCAACATACTAACTGAAAGATATATTTATTCCAGTTTTAAACTGAAGTTGTGTGTTGAAAATAATCTGGGTTTTCCAAGCAGAGAAGTAAACATAATACGGTAATGCATCGTGTAATGTTTCAGTCAATGACCAACCACATAAAGACAGTGGTCCTTCAAGATTATAATAGAGCTGAAAAATTTTTATCACTTAGAGATTTTGTGGCCGTCATGCTACCCTACCATGACACATTATTCAAGTGCTTGTAGTGATGTTGGCATAAACAAAGCTACTGTCCTTTCAGTAGTATAAAAGTATAGCACATATAATTATGTATGGTACATAATACTTGATAATAAACAACTCTGTTACGGGTTTAAATATTTACTATACTTTTTTATCGTTATTTAAAAGTGTACTCCTTCCACTTAAATATTCTTTTAAAGTTAACTGTAAAACAGCTTCAGGCAGGGGCTATTCCAGAAGGAATCATTGCCGTCATAGGAGATAACAGCTTAGTGCCTTCCAGTGGGACAAAATGCAGAGGTGAAAGACAATGATTTGAGTGACCCTGATCTTGTATAGGACTAAGCTAATGTGAGTGTTTGAGTCCTACTGTTTTTTAAAAAAAGTTTGAAAGTTAAAACACACACACACACATACACACACACACACATTTTAAAAATAGAGAAACACTTACAGAATAATTAAAGAAAGAAAATTTTTGTACAACAGTACAATGTATTTGTATTTTAAACTAGGTGTTATTCTAAAAGAGTCAAAAAAATTTAAAAAGTCGATAAAGTAAAATTACAATATTACAGTAAGCTAAGTTTAATTTAATATTGAAAAAAATTGTTTAATAAATTGAGTGTAGCCTAGGTGTACAATGTTTATAACGTCTACAGTGGTGTATACTAACATCCTAGGACTTCACATTTACTCACCACTCACTCACAGACTCACTCAGAGCCACTTTCAGTCCTGCAAGCTCCATTCATGGTAACTGCCCTAAACCATGTACCATTTTTTATCTTTTATACTGTACTTTCACTGTACCTTTTCTATATTTAGATATGTTTAGATACACAAATACTTACCATTGTGTTATAATTGCCTATAATAGTCAGTAGAGATACATGCTGTACCTGTTTGTAACCTAGGAGCAATAGGCTATAACATATAGCCTAGGTGGATAGTAGACTGTACCATCTAGGTTTGTCTAAGTGCACCCTATGATGGTTGCACAATGATGAAGTCACCTAATGATGCATTTCTCAGAATGTGTCTCTGTTGCTAGGCTACATATGACTCTATATTCAAAAACATGGTTAAATCATCTCATTGTACTTAGCCAGTGGTACAGCAAATATTTATTGAGATAAGCTCATCTCCTAATGGGATTCATAACTAGTTTTATTAAATAGGAATTTCCATTGAAATTGCATTTGCTACTTAGGGTTTCACCAGCAAACAATATAATCTCTCAGCCAGGAATTTAGATCTTAAGTGAATTTGAAAGTGACATATCAGATACATAGTAGATACAGTAATATATCAATAATACACATTGATCATGACTTGGGTGGATTCTCTCAGTTGTGCGCTATCTCTCTCTCTCTCCATCACTCTATTTCTTCTATCTCTCTCTCTCTCACACACACTCTCTCTCTCCCTGTCTTATTCTTCAGTTTGTGAATGTGCACATATAGAAACTTAGGAATCTGTATGTGAGGTAGCTTGTCTTGAGAGTTTCTTCACTACAGCAGTGACTGATAAAGGATCACTGCCAAATTGTGGACACAAACACAAAAAGAGACAAAATAAGATAGCAAGAGACAAGATAAAAATAGAAAGAATCAGCGACACCAGTCCTACTAGGGCTGAATTACCAGGGAAAGGAGAGCAGTTCAACACATTTGCTTCAAGTCTATTGCCCAGTAGCCTGGAGTAAATACACTGGGGTATTCTCTTTTCCTTTTCCCAAAATATGATCAGTGGGGTGAACTCTATGTATAGAAGAAAAAAGTTACAGGAAACAGAAGAGGTGGTTAGAATTCAGTCTGTAACCTTAGCCCAAATTTTCCCTCTTTATTCTCAGAGAAAGACATATACATATGGAGAGGGAGAGAGGGAGAGAGGGAGAGAGGGAGAGAGAGAGGGAGAGAGGGAGAGGGAGAGGGAGGGAGAGGGACAGAGAGAGAGGAAGAGGATTCCTTGTACTTTTTTCCCCCTATTTTCTGCCTACCAAAGTTTGGACAATCCTTTTTCCTTGAACTATGTATTTTTTATTTGAATCAGATGTTGATTAATGTTTTCTTTTGATATGTTTCAATCAATTCTCAGATGTGTTTCTTCTAGTAGGGTTTGTGTATTTTCACTGATTTATGATTTATATGCTCTACTAATCATCATGATGAATAATCTGTCAAAAACCACTCATATATAGTACTTGTCAGGCAAGCAAAAATATTTTAAGTGAAAGAAAATCAAAACAATCAGTACCACTTTAACATTTATTGGCTCCTGTAATACTTGGATGAAGACTGTGTGTGTATACATATGCATACATACACATGCATATATTCATATGTATACATATACATACACATGCATATATTCATATGTATACATATACATATACATGCATATATTCATATTTATATGCATGCACACATACAAAGCTGCGTGTGTGTTAGTGTAAAACCCTGCAACAATCTTCTGTTGTAATTTTTTTGACTGATTAAAATTTATTATGCACTACTGTGCCTCAACTTCTATATTATCAACATTGGTGAAATATAAACCAGCAAGAGGGTATTCAGTAACTTAACTTAAAAGAGTTGGATGATACTGGATGCCTTTGGAGTGTTGTTCTAGCAATATCTAGAGAATTCCTGCCTTTGACTCTGTGTCACAAATGACCAATGATGCATATAGAGAATGTGGTCACAAAGAAGTACAAGAAATTTGAAAACAGAAAAAATGGAGAATGATCTACTTAACCACTATTCATGGTGTATTCATGATAGTCTCTTTATATACAAACATAACACATAAAAATAATATGCATGCCTGAAACACAGTTGGCAGTCAATAAATTCTACTTAGGGAGGAGGATTTTATAGAAGATAGGAATACAGGGAATATGAGCCAGACCTAGGATCAAATCTTAGTTCAACATTTCTTAATTATGTAACTTTGGGCAATTTATACACTATCTATAATGTTGTATCTTCTGAAAAAATCATGCTAACAGTAACAGCCTTATAGAATTATTCTGAAAATGAAATATTATATATAAACAATTTTAGTCCCTGGATCATACAGTATCTCTTCTATCATCATCATCACCACCACCAATAGTTTTCAGTATTTTTACCTCATTTTTTATTAGATAATGTAAATCAGCTAAAGATGAAAAATATCAAAATTCAGCTATCTAACAAAAGTATTATTAGGAATCAGGATCAAGTTGTCATGCCAGAGTCAGATGTATGGTAGTAGTAGGAGACAGTTAAGCCAAAAAGACAATAAAATAAAATAAAAAATCTCTATAAACATGGAGGAGATTTGGAGAAGGTAAGGAGAAAGCAGAGTTGGGGCTCCATGCACTATAGGTAGAGGGCCTTCAGGTGGTACAGGGGTTACATGTCTATAGTACAGATATCCATCTTCAATGATCAGTAATTCTCTCCTTTTGGATTCAGGTACATACTTTCAAGTTCTCTGTGTGACTTTCTAAACATCTAACTGATTTTTAGACTTGGTAATAGAAATTTACAATGGCGGTTGAAAATTATTTCTAGAAAATTGAAGGAAAGTCAGAGGATAATCTAATGAATGAAGAAAACGTGTTCATTCAATAGTATTCTATGATAGTTATATTACAATAGTACTATCTAAACTCTAGTTTTTTAGTTCTTAAGCTTCATGTTGGAAGAGAGATACTCATGTTAATAATATTTTCTGGAGTAACAGCACTTTAAAAATGTCATTCTATTCTTCTGGCATGTACATTTCTGAAAAGAAGTTTATAGAAATTGTTTATTCAGCTATTAAGAATTTTTTCTTCAGGTGCTATTAAGCTGTTTCTATGTATCACCAATTTTCAGGAATTTGATTATGATGTGTCTCAGCATAATTTAAAACTTTTTTATATGGGCTATCTGTTTTTTTTTTTAAACAAGTAGTATCCAGTTTTATTTTTTTATTTTTTAAATGTATTATACTTTATGTTCTGGGATACATATGCAGAACGTGCAGATTTGTTACATAGGTATACACATGCAATGGTGGTTTGCTGCACTCACCAACCCGTCATCTATACTAGGTATTTCTCCTAATGCTATCCCCCCCAGCCCCCTACCCCC